>NC_090193.1:20645407-20757907 GCF_024679245.1 Pseudorasbora parva | reverse complement strand
CCCTTGAAACAGAGCATTCAAGACAGAGGGCAGAAAAAATGCCTTTTATTTCTAAATTATGATTTTTTTTTTTTATGTAAAAACCTTACTATCAATATAAGTATACCTCAGGAAACATTATTAAAAAAAAAAAATCCATGCCATGGGACCTTTAATAATGTATCAGTAAATGTTGAAATTAACTAACCATTTAAGTAATAAATGCTATAGAAGTGCAGTTCATTATTAGTTAATAATGTAGTGAACTAATCTTAACTAATGAAACCTTATTGTAAACCAAAAAGGGTCTACGACACAAAATAGGAAAATTAAGAAAATGATGTCAGTGTCTTTGTAACGTAGGATAAAGTCAGAAACAAAAATACAACTACAGATTAATAAAAAGGATTAAAAAAGCAAGGGACAGAACTGAGTACACCAAAGGTACAACCAATAAAGGACAAGACTCCAAGGTGCCAAGTTTTATCTCAGAATCTTGGGACGTGTGGTCTTCACCTCACAGCCAGTGGAAAATAGGACTCAGGCAGAAATCATGTTCATGGATGAGATTATTAACGTTACTGTAGTATGAAGCAGAGCAGGACCGAGTGTTGAGGACCTGAGCAAGACCGCTGGAGCAATTGTCACACAAACAATTGCCTCGCTCACAGTACTTTTATTATGACGACGGGACAAAGTCACGGGAGCCATTTCCACTTTTCCAGTCATGAGTGAGGTAACGCAGCTCTATTTATAATATTAGATACATTTAAGTGTGTTTAAAATGATGTTATGACGTTACTCTGTGAGTTGGCTGAGTGGCTACGGTAACACTTGTCCACACTGCTAAGAGTAAATTGTTTTTGCCAAATAAAACCAGAGGCTGAGGGTAACACAGATATGACGCAATTGACAGGCATCCCAGTTCATTGGTTAAAATAGCAATTTTCTCACAATTTACAAATAGTTGGAAACATTTGAGGCATTGTAAAAACTCAACTGAACCTAATATATAACATTGGCCTATAGTGTTTTTTGGAAATTTTACTGCAAAAATAATAAATAGTGCACCTTTAACTTAAATTAACTGACTTAAAAATGTTGTTGAATTTTGTATAATTTATAAAAAAAAAATGAAAATTGCTTTACTTATTTTAATGAGTTAAAGCAAAAAAATAAATAAAATAAAAATAAAAATATATATATATAACTAATTGATTAGTTAGCTGAAATCTACAAATTAACTACAAAAAGTACCAGAGAGGAAGTCCACACACACAAGACAGGTAGCATACAACTGTCTTAGAGAAAAGGCCTCATTTTCTAAATAAAATTAAATAAAAGAAAAAAAAATAGGATATGAAATAGAAAAATGAACTCAATTATTTCAGAATAATAATTTGGTTTACAGAAAAGGCACAGAGGCATGAAGTTAAAAAAAAAATATTCAGCATAAAACATAAAAATATATTTTAATATATAAAACACGGCATTATGAACACATTCTAAATTAAGGAATATGGAAATATAAAAATTAAAACAAGAATACAAAAACCAAAGCCATAAAAGTCCATAAGTATCATAATTGATAGAAAAACAGCACCAGTACACTTCGAAGTTATTGAGTCTGGACGCAGACTCATGATTTTTGGTAACTTGCTCTAAATCGCATGAAATGTGTTAAACTGATTTGTACCACTTTAGGACCGATCGTCCCAATGTTGACTAAAGCGTTTGACATATGTTACCACATTTTAGTACCTTGATCAAAATGATTGGCCCTCAAAACTCTCCTTGCCCATAATTGCTTCTGTTATTAATCTTGCACAAGCTCAGAGATAAATCAGACCGCAGAGAACATTTACCGAACACATTTGTCTAGTAACAATAAAAAGCCTTTCAGTATATCTGTTTTATGTGCACGTAGCTGGCTCAAATCACAAACGATGTGACACAGAAGGTCCATTTCATTGCACGGTATCTCATTGAGTTTGACTGTAATGACTTGAGGTGAGTCTAATGGAAGCTAATAATAGGTTTACCTACCGCAAGGAGCCTTTCATTGGGATTTAATGCTTTTTACATCTAGTGGCAGCCGAAGCATGTGTGTGCGGGTGTGTTTGTTAGTTTAATCTGTATGTGTGTGATGTGAGAGATCAAGAGAGGCCAGAGAGGCAGCTTTTTGTACAGCCATCAGACAGGTGGACATTAAACCATCCTGCACTGGCACCATCTGTGCTCAGAATGAGCGCGGGGTAATGACACCTCCGGACTGTGAGCTAGCGCAATGCTGAATTTCTTAACAAATGGCCATTCCAGCCCTGCTGCTGAGGCTAAACTCATTCACACCATGTTTCTGTTAGCTACAGGTAATCACCACTCCATTACCTGTGCAAATATGTGTGTAGGTGTGAGAGAGTAGAAGCAGAAGTACATCTTTTTTCTTTTTGAAGAATCTCTTTTAGTTTTAGACTTGCATGGACTTGATTTTTCCTTGCATTTTCTCTCGTTGAAAGGAGAAAATGCCCAAATATCATTGTGTTTCGCAGATAAATATTAAAAATATAAAACAAATATAGTCATGCAGGTTTGAAAATGATGACAATACTTTCATTTTTGGATGAAAATTAATACAATTTCTAAAATTGCTCATTTCTCAAATATATATATTTTTTGATATTAGCAAATGCATTAGGTAACATTAACTTTTTAAATCATTTATTAATCACTGTATTATTGATGTAGTTAATAAGAAAGGAAAAGTTGGCACAGCTCCAAAAATAGAAAAATATGTCATGTTCTCCCCATGGGGTGGTGTTTCGAGTCACATGGCTCTTCATCAGAAATTGAACACATATATTAATAAGCCCTTATAGTCTATACACTACAGAACTACATCCCATGATCAACAATATGACAGAAAATAAATCAATATACAGGTGCTGGTCATTTAGTTAGGATATCAACAAAAAGTTGATTTATTTCACTAATTCCTTTCAAAAGTGAAACTCATATATTAATTTTCTGAGGTACTGAATTTGGGATTGTCCTTCGTTGTCAGTTATAATCATCAAAATAAAATAAAAAAACATTTGAAATATATTAATCTGTGTGTAATGAATAAATATCATATAAAAGTTTCACTTTTTGAAAGTGTGTAAGTGTGTTTAACATGAAATAAATCAACTTTTTGATGATATTCTAATTATATGACCAGCACCTGTATTCAACACAAGGGCAATGAACAAATCACACAACTAGAATGGAAATTAAAACATAAATTAAAACGATAAACATATCAATCAACGGATACCTGACTGCAAAAGAAAATATACCAACACCAAAACAAAATTATACAAAATACTACAATAAATCCAAGCATGCAAAGGCAAATATTAAAGGGATCCCCTGGTGTTGAGACTTGTATGGCTTAATATAACATAAATGATGTCTCTTACTGAATTATGTAGTAGAAAACCCATGAAAGTTCTACGTTATTTTAAAAAATCGATTTTATATTTGGACCATGGGCGGCGCCATTTTGTTTGTGTTCTAGGTTGATGACGTAGATTGGTTGAACTCCTCAATCAGCTGGCGTTACCCGTAGCTATTTTTACCACAACGCAACTCGAAAATTGTTTCAGAGTTAAACAAAACCAATGAATTGCTTTGTAATTGTACTTAAAACACACTCAAACATACATGTGCACACAAACTCACCTACACAAGTCACAAACAGATCGGCGGGCGCGCACACACACAGACTGCGCTGTCTCAATCGAGATGTTGGGCTGCTCAGTCTCCATGACAGGGGCTGAATCCGAAATCGACCCCCTATACCTTGAAATAGGGCATTATTTGAAGGGACGGCCATTTGTAGTGTTGTCCGACACCATAGGGACATGTTCCAGTGCAGTCATTCAGTCTCACGTTCACCGCAATAACGAGTGTACAGCCGATTTACACACAACAGCTGTCCGACTTCACACACTCGATCGTCTTCATTAACTCCTTCAAGTTGTATTAGTGAACAAAAGTAGCGAAAGTAATTTGTGTCGTAAAAGTGAAAGTTTAAAGATTGAGGTTAATTCACTGAGCGTGCTCAAACTTTAATGCACAAACCAATCCCATGCATCATCACCAAAACATCCTGCCTCTCTTCCTCACGTTAACTTATCCCATCATCCTACCTAGATATTTCCCTCTGCTGGATACATTAGGCATTACAGTTAATCTACTGCATATCAACAGTCTATCTATGAGATCAACACAGGGAATAGTGATGTATGCGCGCACGCAGTGCGTGTGTGTTCGCGCCGATCTGTTCGCGCCTCATATGTGTGTGTGTGTGTGTGTGTTCGCGCCGATCTGTTGGGGTGTGTGTGAGTCTGTGTGAGCGAGAGAGTTTGTGTCCACATGTATGTTTGGGTGCGTGAAGTCGGACAGCTGTTGTGTGTAAATCGGCTGTACACTGCGGTGCAACGTGAGACTGAATGACTGCACTCGAACATGTCCACTATGATGTCGGACAACACTACAAATGGCCGTCCCTTCAAATAATGCCCTATTTCAGGGTATAGGGGGTCGATTTCGGATTCAGCCCCTGTCATGGAGACTGAGCAGCCCAACATCTCGATTGAGACAACTCTGTCAGGTGTGTGTGCCCGGCCGCCGATCTGTTTGTGTAGGTGAGTTTGTGTGCACATGTATGTTTGAGTGTGTTTTAAGTACAATTTCAAAGCAATTCATTGGTTTTGTTTAACTCTGAAACAATTTTCGAGTTGCGTTGTGGTAAAAATAGCTACGGGTAACGCCAGCTGATTGAGGAGTTCAACCAATCTACGTCATCAACCTAGAACGCAAACAAAATGGCGCCGCCCATGGTCCAAATATAAAATCGATTTTTTAAATAACGTAGATCTTTCATGGGTTTTCTACTACATAATTCAGTAAGAGACATCATTTATGTTATATTAAGCCATACAAGTCTCAACACCAGGGGATCCCTTTAAACTCTTTGTTAAGACCATTAGGCGTTAATGTGTTCAATTTTTAAAAGCAATGTGAGTTAATAAAAATACAATTGTTTATGTTACTTCACAGTACATTATTTAATGTTAAATACAATGCTATAATGCCCTAGCCTAGAAATCTAGACACACCCTAGTGGCAGCAAATCTAAACTGCCCACGAGTGTCGTCTAGCAACTCTCAATACCCTTCTGAGCTGTAAACGCCTGACTCTTGCCGGGCCAATCACATCATGTATAGAGTTGGTGGGCGGGCCATAATGACGACAGCTGAGTTGCGTTTGCGTGCTTCGAGTAAACACAGAAACTGGCGAACGGCGGTCTTTCGAATCAGCTTTGACCACGACTCTGGAAGACTTGGAGTTAAGCTTTTCTCTGAGAAAAGAACAAAGAACGGCACTGAAGTCATTCTTAAAAAGAGAAGATGTGTTCTGAGTTTAGCCGACCGGATACGGCGAATGTTTAATCTATTAACAAGCTCTGTTTCACCTTCGTTGCTCTGGTTGGTTGTAGTGCTATCCTATCGCATGCAGAGGGAGTTTGAAAGACAATCGTTTATCCCGCCCCGGATTGAGCCCTGTCAATGGTGAGTTTCCAGACCAAACATCTTGATGTGGGTCTCGCTTGTCAGGCTAATAATGCCCTGGACTTTGTCAAAATTTTCACGAGCTACGTTAATCATATACACCGATCAGACATAACATTATGGCCACTGACAGGTGAATTGAATAACATGGATCATCTCTTCATCAATGCACCTGTTAGGTGGGATATATTAGGCAGCATGTGAATATTTTGTCCTCAAAGTTGATGTGTTAGAAGCAGGAATAATGGGCAAGCGTAAGGATTTGAGCCAGTTTGACAAGGGCAAAATTGTGATAGCTAGACGACTGGGTCAGAGCATCTCCAAAACTGCACCTCTTGTGGGGTGTTCTCTGTCTGCAGTGGTCAGTATCTATCAAAAGTGGTCAAATGAAGGAAAAGTGGTTAACTGGCAACAGGGACATAGTTCCTGGCTCCAAGGCTCATTGATGCATGTTGAGAGTGAATGTATCCGATGCATGGAGGCCCTACATCGCAACTTACGGGACTTACAGGATCTGCTGCTAATGTCTTGGTGCCAGACACCACAGCACAGCATGCCTTCAGGGCGCTAGTGGAGTCCATGCCTCAATGGTTTAGAGCTGTTTTGACAGCAAAAGGGAAACCAACGCAATATTAGGTCATAATGTTATGCCTGATTGGTGTAGATGCAGTTAGTGGCAATGGTTGCTTAGGCTTACTTAGGCTTACGATGCTTTTGAGAAACGCAGCCCTGTTTAGTTCCTGTCTCTATCAAGCCCCTTTATCCGAAAAGCACAATGTGCTCTGATTGGCCGGCTGGGCCAGTGTGTGGCGATTGGTTAAGTGCTTCAAGCGTGTTTAGAAAACGTCACGTCCCTTACTATAACTGGGAGTTTTAACACACTACCAACACAACTCAGCCAGACCTTTTTTTTCTTTTCTTTCTTTTTCTTTTTTCTCGGACGTGAATTATTTAAATAAGAATATTGTGATGTGTACTCTCCCAGAAGAAATCGAGGCGTTACATGGAAGTCAGAAACAGTGCTTTCTTGATTTAGAGAACAACTCCCTTTGGAGTGGATTTTGTGCTTTGTAACTTTGCAGATCTTTTTCATGCTCAAACAACAAAATTACACACTGAAAAATCTCTTTCCCCCCCCTCCCCCTCTCCCCTGAGGTTATGTTGGAGGTGGGTCACATCAATCAGAGCAGCTCTGGTCATTCCCCCATCAGGCTTTTCTAGACCAAGGGTCATTACAGTAGCGCACATAGAGAATACCTTTAAGGGAATCGATGCTTTAGTGTTTTTGGTGAGTCAAAGGCTAATTAAAAGCATAGTAATGAAGGAGTGTGGAATGGAGCAGTGGAGCAAAGGGTTCAGAGTAATTAAAACAGCTCGGACACACTTTATTCCAAGCATTCCTCTTGCTGTTTACATGGTGTCAATTGGATTTATTTCTGCTTGTGGAGATATATATACATTAAAGATAGATAGATAGATAGATAGATAGATAGATAGATAGATAGATAGATAGATAGATAGATAGATAGATAGATAGATAGATAGATAGATAGATAGATAGATAGATAGATAGATAGATAGATAGATAGATAGATAGATAGATAGATAGATAGATAGATAGATAGATAGATAGATAGATAGATAGATAGATAGATAGATAGATAGATAGATAGATAGATAGATAGATAGATAGATAGATAGATAGATAGATAGATAGATAGATAGATAGATAGATAGATAGATAGATAGAGTGACCAGAAGGCAACATGTTCAGTTCGCTTAGCTTTGTCAAGGCCACAACAAATTAACTCATGTGAACATGATAATATGTTGTGACCATTTTGTCAAGGTAAAGCCTTTCTTGTGGGCATGCATTGTGAGGTTGTGGTCTCGAGATCCTATGTTAAAGCTGCACTATGTCATTTTTCGGTCCACTATTTAAAACAAAGGCGTAGTTTGATGATGTCAGGTTTGAGCGCAGGCTCTTTTGGACATGTGGTCTTCACCTCACAGCCGGTGGAAAAGAATCGGGATAGGACTCGGGCAGAAATCATGTTCATGGATGTGATTATTAACGTTACTGTAGTGTGAAGCAGAGCAGGACCGAGTGTTGAGAAGCGATTTTTGAGCGACACACGGCTCGCGAGCAGCAGGACTTTTATTATGACGGAACACAATCGCTGGCGCCATTTCCGCTTTTCCAGTCATGAGTATGAGGTAACGCAGCTCATTATCATATTACATACATTTAAGTTAGTTGGAATATTTGGGATATTGTAACACTGGCCTAGTGGTTTTTGGATATTTTACTGCAAAAATAATACATAGTGCACCTTTAAGGGATAAAAGAAAGAATAAATCTGTTATTTTTTACTTTTTATTCATCAAAGAATCCTGAACAAAATGATTACCGTTAGAGAAAATAAACATTTGTGTAATTTGACTTTACATGTACATACATACATTAAATCCAAGTATCAGTGAATGGCATTATCCTGTAATAAAATAGATAAATATAATAAATATATTATAATATATTTATTATATTATTATAAATATATATATATATATATATATATATATATATATATATATATATATATATATATATATATATATATATATATATATATAATAAAATAATAATTATATTATTATATTATTAATAATAATATAATAATTTTTTTTTAATTTGTAACACTTTAAATTAAACAAAATCTCAAAGTGAATTATCCTTACACTTACTAAAATAGTTGCTCATTTGTAAACTGGTGCTGTTCAATGATATCAAGAACTACACGACAAGCTCGATAACAGGAAGAGACGTGTGAATGTCCTCTTGACTCCATTTTCACCTTGTGGTGACAGGAGTGTCATACTTGACAATCCAACACACACACACACACACACCTGTGATTTTTAACAAGGATAATTACCAGAGTCTCAGATCTATCACAGGATTCATACCAGTCATGATAGGGCCTGTAATGTATAGAGTGTGAGAGAGGGGGATAGTTGGAGGAGTAGTTAGACAGAGAGCTGGGAGAGAAAAAGCTCTGATTAGAAATTGCTCTAGTGTGGAGAGGTACTCATTCTCAAATGGCACCCATTAAACTCTAATGTATTGCACAGGCAAAGCACACAATAATGCAGCTAACCAGACTAATTCACGGTTTCCATCAAACATGGCTTAATTACAGCGCAGCCTGGAGGAAAGTGACACTATAAACGCTTTTATTTTCTGAAGTTTACAAACTATTTCATCTTTATCAAATTCTCTCTCTCTCTCCCTTCACATGCCTCTCTTGCCAGTCAGAAATGGTGAGGGATCCAGGCTAAAACTAAGCAAACAAATGAACAAGAACAAGACAAATGAAAGCATTTCATTGGTCTGAATTCACAGGATGAAAAGTAATTACTAACTCTTCAAAAAAGTTGACAATGAAACAAAAATGATGTCTTAATAATCCTCTTTTTTTTTTTTTTTTTTTTTTTTACTTATAAAGTACAGGTGTTAGACACACATTACTAGTCTGGATGCTAACCAAACTTAGCCCCGTCCACAACATTTGAAGTCTGGAAGTTCGGTCTGGACTTATCAAATTGTCATGCCAAATTGTCAATGATGGACAGATGATCAACAATAAACGTAATCATTTACATTACATTAAAGAGCGCTCGGGTTGAATTCATTTGAATTCTAAATGGAAAACTTGTTTGTTATGCATTTCTTCTTCTTCTTCTTCTTCCAGGGTGTGTGGACTTGAGTTCTGTTGACAACTATAGCTGAATCTGAAATCGCCCCCTAAACCCTCAATCAGTATTCCCTATTTTGGTCCACTAATACAGTTCACTTGAAGGAGTGAATGAAAACAAGGGAGCAAATTTGGACAGCCGTCATGTGTACATCAGCTGTACGCTCATTATTGCGGTGCAATGTGGGATTGAATGAGTTCACTCAACTTCCACTATGGTTTCAAACACCACTACAAATAGCTGTCCCCTCAAATAGTGCTCTATTTAAGGGTATAGGGGGTGATTTCGGATTCAGCATATGCTTCTCATAAACGTACATCACTAACTCCGTTGCTCTGATTGGTTGTAGGTCTTTCCATTTTCTTTCCTGGTTCGGTTGAAACCCCATAATCACAGCCCAAGCATCAGATTCTGACTAGAATCTGACATCAGGATAACATATTACAGTAAATATAATATAATTTATTTCTAAATAATACTTACGGTATATACAGTACAGTATATACATAATATATCATGACTACTCTCGAAATAGCCATAGCATGTTATTGAAAATGACAATGTTAAATGACATGCATGCATTATTTTACGTTTCTTAGGCTGCACTTATAATGTTAGTAGGATTTTTACATCAAAAATGTCACGTTTTTTACTATTTTATTACAGATCTCAAGGTGAACTAATTGTGAAAAGTGATTATATGTGGATCTATAGAATTATATTTAGAGAAATAAAAACGTGTTTAAACATTTCTATATTTAATTATATCTATATAACTCTATAGTGAGCATGTAAGATATGCCGCTGCGAGATGGTGATTCGCACGTCACGCATGCACAATTAAATAGAATTAGGAAATAAGTGCTTATTAAATATCAGAAAGGGCGATGTATTTAATGAAATAATAGCCTGATATGTTTCCATTAACTATGGTATAACTATGGGGTGTGGGAGTGGTTATATTTGCTTGTTTTGGTTACTACGCCCCTGGTTTGCAAGATCAGCACATAGTGACAGGCTCGAATTCTCTTACTCTAAAATATAAAATAAGTACTGTTCCTGGGTTACCTGTTTCTAGGTCAGACGAACCTGTTTCATATCAACCAACACAGATCATGCATAAGAAATATTTTTCCTTCAAGTAAAACCAACTGAGTCTGTTTCAGTAATTCATTCAGAGGCTTCTCTTATTGATTAGCATTAGAAATTAAAATCAGCAACACATCTCCCTACAACATGCTTCATCAAAGGGAATATGAACCAGCTGTTATCAAGCATTTATGTTTAATAGCTTCAGCTTTCAGGGCTGGCAACTGAAATTTAACTTCTCATCTTAAACACCCATCTGAATTCCAACCCCGCGTTTAAAAGCAGTACATACGCACTTCTCGCAGCTTAAAATGCAGCCAAAAGCCTTTTTTGAGCTCTGTGGAATCATAAGATAACTCCCGACATGTTACTCCCTCTGGGCTGACATTAATTTTGCTCAGATGACATATTTCTAAAAAATATGCTAGGAAATGAAGCGTGAATGGTACAAAGACCGAATGCGGAGTTGTCTGGAGCAATCTTATAGCTCACATTGGCCGGGGAGATTATGTGTAAACACAAATCATTCAATCTTAAAGTTCTCAGAGGGATTTTTCCAACGAAGAACAATAAGACGGAATCTGCATATTGTGAGCCTAACATTTATTATTGCGCTACATGTGAAAGGGCTAAATATATTTATTGTTGCGGATAAATGCTTCTTGTGTCCTCGTGTGAATAGCAAACACATTTGTGCCAAGTACAAATACACTGTTTAAAAACAAAAACAAAACAAATACTACATATTTTCCAGTTAAAGACCTTCTTGAGTCCCAATGTGAATGTGAATTAATTACAAGTGAACATAAAAATCCATGTTAGACCAACAGAATTCCCCCAAATGTTGTAGTTTTTCAAACAAAGAATCATAATCTTAATACACACACACACACACGTTTGTTTTTGTGACATATGGGGACATTCCATAGGTGTAATGGTTTTTATACTGTACAAACCGTATTTTCTATCCCCTTACACTGCCCCTTCCCCAAAACCTACCCATCACAGGAAACATTTTTACTTTCTAAAAACAAAATCTCATCCTGTATGATTTATAAGCATTTTAAAAAGTGGGGACATGGCCAATGTCCTCATATTTCACTCTCTCCTTGTAATACCTATGTCATACCTATGTCCACTATGTCATTATATCTGTATTTTTATGAATTAAACAGCTTGTAAACACACTTTACCACTAGAACAATTTGAAATAACCGGTTAAGCATGAAAATATTAGGCAACCAGTTAAGATGTTTCTTATATAGAACATATAGTGGCATAACGTTTTCTTTAAACTTGAGTTCAGAACCCTGAGGTGATACCCTTAAATGATAGATGAATTTATTGTTTCTAACTGAAAATTTACAGTACAAGACATAGGGCAATCTGCTCCCTAGTTTAGTTGTCAGGGCACTGATCAGGGAGTCAGCCCATTGACTTATGTCCTAATCAGTGCACTGATTAGTGAACTAGGGAGCTGATTGAGACGCAGGGATAGTTGTCAAAATGAATTTATTGGCTGAATGAGGCATTTTGCAGTTAGTGAATAAACAGTAGTGATACTTAGGACAATTTTAAGACAAAAGTTGAGAGAACGTAAATATCTGAATGTATTTAACAGCATTTAATTTTTACGTTTTTTTTCTTCTTTTTACAGTGTGTCCCCTGCTATATCCAGGTCAAATCCCAGATATGGAACCTGTCTGGCCTTAAAAAGCCGCAGAAATGGTTTCAGACTCACACTTTGTTGCTCATGCTAAAAAAAGATGAGTGTAGGGGCATTTTCAGCCGGTAATATAAGGTGGCAAACTGTCCGCATTCCCATGCCAGCATATCTCAAGTAGCCCCTCAGAGTCCTGAATCACAGGAGTGACTAAACGGAGACTCTGAGTCAACAGCAACATGGAAGAATGGCCAAAGGACACATTGGTAAATGCGTTAGAAAGAGGCATTTTGAAGCTAAACAGTTCATGGTCCTGCTGCAAATTTATCGCCTGTCTCAGAGCGTTTCCACGATTTCAGGAAAGCTTGAAAGAACAATAGGTTCATGCAAACATGACATGTAGCCGTTTCCCTGAATTTTCCAACAGCTGTAGAAGATACACCCACTCACAGACTCATAAGAACGTCTGTGACCTCCTTTTAGTATACATACCCAGAATCCCCTGCAGCTGAGGCCTGCCTCCCCTGAGAGGCGAAACAAGCAAACACACACAAGTAAATACTCACCAGCCAGTGGACACATGCGCCAGTGGGTGCTCGGATCAGAGAAAACGCGCACACACATTCAAACATAGCCCGGAGCAAACAGAATATGAGAGCGCGGAGAACCTGGGTGTATTTCAGACAGAGTCAACGACCTCGCCGCAACTGAGCAACATAAGTCCGGCCTGTTTATTTACACGTACACACATCGCTTTATCTCTCAAAGTTTCCCCTACCTGCAGAGCGACAGCATGCATGAGAGATTCACACATCATTCCAAACGAAACATATAACCTGCTTTCTCGCTGAATCCACAGGAGTAGATGTTGAAATTAAGAAGATAAAAAAAAAAACAGTAACACATAAGGTCCAAATCTCATTATTAACTAGTTGCTTATTAGCATGCATATTACTGGGATATTTGATGTTTATTATTAATACTTAATAATAAACATCAATTGAGCTTTATTGTGCATGAGCTTATTCTACATTCACCAATACATAAACTTAACAACTACCTTATTAACTATTAATAAGCAGTAATTAGGAGTTTATCAAGACAAAATTAATGGTTAATAGTTAGTTAATAGTGAGTTGGACTCTAAGATAAAGTGTGACTGTGTGATCTAATCTAATCTAATCTAATCTAATCTAATATAATATAATATAATATTATATTATATACAAGGTTAAAATCTAACATTTATGAATTTAATTATTTAAAATTTAATACGTTTTACAATTTAATAATTGTTTTAATTAATATTGTATTAATTAATCTGTAATTCTAATTGAATATATATTTTTTAATGAATTAAACGGCTTCTTTGTACTTTGTTGGTTCCACCAGCTTACTGAGTTCTTAAAAAAATGCCTTGTGTGCACACACAGTCCCTGCTGCATCTAGACTAGTCGTAAAAAGTAATGGAAGTGGTAATTACACCAAAAATAAATGGGCTCTATCAATCCTTAATGAGTGTCACAAAATAGCTGTACATGACCCACGCTGTCTTACGGAGCCCCCAGCACCCAAAGTTACTATCAACACTAACGCTACCATGAAATAACCCCAGTCTGCTGGGAGTTCTGCAACAGGCCTTAATAAGAAAACAGCAGAAACAGGGAAAAGAATGATGCCGCGCATTCCTATGAGAGGTGTGCGCCAAACCGCATATTTACAGCGCTTTTTACAGAGGTTACAGGGAGGTCAACGGCTGACGGTGCATTATGGGACGCCTGTTATTCTAAATGGAACTGCAACATTCACAGATCTTTTCAGACATTTAGGAAATTGAATTTAGACTGGGACACCGCTGTAAAAACGGCCTATAGAACTGCAAATCATCATCATCATCACCATCTTTATTTATCTGAGCATCTGAGTTCCACAAAGTTCAACATAGTAACACGTTTCAACCCAATAGGCCAATGATTAAGTAAATAAAAAATATAAAAAAAGAATGTGGATATGATGCTTAAAAGGAGCAGGCAGAAGCTTAAAGGGTTAGTTCACCCAAAAATGAAAGTAATGTCATTAATGACTCACCCTAATGTCGTTCCACACCCGTAAGACCTCCGTTCATCTTCAGAACACAGTTTAAGATATTTAAAATTTTAGTCCCAGAGCATATGCAGTCTATTCCCACTGTACTGTCCATATCCAGAAAGGGAATAAAAACATCATCAGTAGTCCATATGAGACATCAGTTAGTTCATTAGAATCTCTTGAAGCACCGAAAATGCATTTTGGTCCAAAAATATTAAAAACTACGACTATCGCCAATGTCACGTGATTTCAGCCGTTCGGATCGCGTGTCAAACTGCCAAACTGGTGATAGATTGGTGATCCAAATCATTGATCGATTCACTGATTCATAACCGTTTTAATCTTTTTTGAGGAACATGGAAGGGAAGACAATGCTGAATAAAGTCGTAGTTTTTGTTATTTTTGGACCAAAATGTATTTTTGATGCTTCAAGAGATTCTAATGAACTAACTCATGTCTCATATGGACTACTGATGATACTGTTTTATTACCTTCCTGAACATAGACAGTACAGTGGGAATAGACTGCATTTGCTCTGGGACTAAAATATAAAATATCTTAAACTGTGTTCTGAAGAGGAACGGAGGTCTTACGGGTGTGGAACGACATTAAATGAACTGCATTTATATAGCGCTTTTATCCAAAGCGCTTTACATTTTTGCCTCACATTCACCCATTCATACACCGACGGCGATGTCAGCCATGTAAGGCGCCATCCAGCTCGTCGGGAGCAGCTGGGGTTAGGTGTCTTGCTCAAGTACACCTCGACACTTGGTCAGGTGGAACCGGGGATCGCACCACCAACCTTTCGGTTTGTAGACAACCTACATGAACCACTGAGCCACTTCCGCCCCGACATTAATGACATCAATTTCATTTTTGGGTGAACTAACCCTTTAAGCTTATTGAAGCCCACCTCTTTTATAAAGTTCAGCAGTAGATACATTTACTAATCAATAAGTCAGTCGCCACATATGTATGTTGTCCTATTCCAGTGACTATACAAACAACATGAACTATTCTGCTAATTCCAAGACAAGGAAAGAAGACTCAATAAGACTTCAATAAGTACTACTTTATTCCTTATTGAGTTACCTGATTTAAAATATGTTCTACCTCTCTTCTCATTTAAAATATAGATTATAATTTGTTCTTGATATTGATTAAACAGTTAAAACACACGCATGCATGCATGTGCAAGCACGCACGCACGCACACGCACACACGCACACGCACACGCACGCGCACACACACACACACACACACACACACACACACACACACACACACACACACACACACACACACACACACACACACACACACACACACACACACACACACATGTTTGTTTTTGTGAATTGTGGGGACATTCCATAGGCGTAATGTGTTTTATACTGTACAAACCGTATTGTCTATCCCCTTACACTGCCCCTACCCCTAAACCTACCCATCACAGGAAACATTCTGCATTTTTACTTTTTCAAAAAAAACTCCTCCTGTGTGATTTATAAGCATTTTGAAAAGTGGGGACATGGGGTAATGTCCTGATATGTCACCATTTTCTGTAATACCTGTGTCATACACATGTTATTATACACATTTTTGTCCTAATATGTCACAAAAACAAGCACACACACACACACACACACACACACACACACACACACACACACACACACACACACACACACACACACACACACACACACACACACACACACACACACACACACAAAAGGCAATTGTCTGATCCAAGCATCTATTCATAGATCTACTGTGATCGGCAGAGAGAGAATGAGACAGATTGCG
The DNA here is from genome assembly GCF_024679245.1 of Pseudorasbora parva. Lineage (NCBI taxonomy): Eukaryota > Metazoa > Chordata > Actinopteri > Cypriniformes > Gobionidae > Pseudorasbora > Pseudorasbora parva. The sequence goes on along the minus strand of NC_090193.1, from coordinate 20,741,905 downwards.
CTTGACAAGAGATGAACATTGGCAAGTGCTAAATAAGTGAGGAATCACAAAAAGGTGCAAAATCTCCATGCATTTGACTTTCAAAAGCACACTTGCAATTTAGTTTTGTGTATTCAAGCATGTATAAGCATGAAGTTATCACACACGTATGTGAAAATTTTTCATAATTCAGTCACTGCAGATTGAACTTTCTATAGAGAAACAGACAATCATACCATAAACCATCTTAATTGTTTGAATAAAGTTACACTCTTTATGTCGAATCATATCATGGTGTGAAATTTGTGACATTTCAGTTTTGATACCCACTTAATATCCGGATCAGTTTATGGTTTACTCATAGTTTTCTCTCCACATTAAGTTGGGATATGAAAGTATTGTAAAATCAAACTAAATTATAGCTGCACATTAACTTAAATGTCAAACCAGGCTAAACAAAATCTTCAAATATACAATAAACCCTCCAGAAAACAGTAGAACAAGGACTGGGCCTAAACATTTAAGACAACGTCACTGCCTACAACACTTTCTAATAGCAGCTTCTATCAGCTATGCAGTTTTTAACGGTCTGCTTTAGCCTTGCACTGTTCATGTTCCCGTCACTGAGCTTCTGGCGTCTCACACACTGTTCATTTATTAATAGGCATAATGCTTCAGTTGCCACTTATCTGCTCCAAATTATGCATGCATGCTAAAATCATTGTATGTGTCTAGAGAGAGAAATAGACAGACATATAGAGAGAGCGAGAGCGAAAGAGAGAGAGAGAGAGAGAGAGAGAGAGAGAGAGAGAGAGAGAGAGAGAGAGAGAGAGAGAGAGAGAGAGAGAGAGAGAGAGAGAGAGAGAGAGAGAGAGAGAGAGAGAGAGAGATGCCGTGTAAAAAAATCCTTTTCTCCATTACAATGGCACATTGGGGTCATGCATGAGTTTGCATAACAGGCCTCCATTTTCCAGCAAAGTCCATAAGCTCCAATTTATTCTGCCAGTTGTTTTGCATGTTGCTTGTTTTTTTTAAGCATTTCCAAAGCATTTTTAACAGGACTGGCTTCACTCCAGAGGCGACATGTTGTGAAGTCTCTCCAGTCGTCTTCTGAGCGCCCGCCAGGCATCAATGCTAGTGTCATTACACAGCTATGCATGATAGCACTCTTTTGTCATGCTTTGTGTGTAATTGCTTGTGACATCCGTACTTGTGTTTCATGGTGGGGGTGTGGGGTGAGAAATTGCCAAGCACGGGTTTATCATATTACTAAAAGCATCCTCACAAGCCTCTCTTCGGATTTTCCTTATTTGCCATGCATCCATCACTTCGGATCAATCAACCATTCAAGTGTTGCGGTATGAAAATATACATGCATCGGAATAATTGAGGTGCTTGATTTGACTGTAATCAGTTTGAGAAGAGTGGTAAAGCTTGTTTGTTGCCAACAAATTCAAATTAAATCATCACTTAGGGGACATTCAAACAGAACGTGTATTTGCGTTTAAAAACGCGAGACACAGGGCAGTGAAATTTTAAAAAAATAAAAAAGTCTAGAGGTGCATTCTTTAAAAGTTATTCCCTTTTAACTTGAGTGTCACGTGCTAGCGGCTTTTTGTAACGTGCTAGAGGCTGCGGAAGATGCAGATGACTTCATTTTTTTTCTCCAAAACACAAATTAAAGATGTAATATGTAAGATTTGTACTAGCCTAGAAATCTAGACGCACCCTAGCGGCAGCTGTAAACACAGAAACTGGCGAACGGCGGCGGTCTTAAGAATCAGCTCTGCCCGCGCCTCCGAAAGACTTGGAGTTAAGCTTTCCTCTGAGAAAAGAACAAAGAGCGGCACTGAAGTCATTCTTAAAAAGGGAAGATGTGTTCGGAGTTTAGCCGACCGGATACGGCGAATGTTTAATCAGTCAGCGAACTCCCCTTCACCGTCGTTGCTCCGGTTGGTGTACCGCTATCCTATCGCGTGCAGAGGGAGTTTGAAAGACAACCGTTTATCCCGCCCCTCGGACTGAGCCCTGTCTATGGTGAGTTTCCAGACCAAACATCTTGATGTGGGTCTGGCTTGTCAGGCTAGATTTGTACAGTAAAATATCCAAAAACCGATAGGCCAGTGTAAAATATTTTGTTGAGTCGAATACTTAAATACAACTCTAATGTTTCCAACTATTTGTAAATTGTGAGAAAATTGCGATTTTAACCAAGGAACCAGGACGTGTGAGGGAGTCGCCTGTCATTTACCCTTGGTTTCCATGGCAACAGACGTGGACAACTCCTCAACATCTAGCGCTGCTGTAGTTTCATTCAAACATTATGGACCAACCTGTCCTCCAAAAAATACGACTCTATAGGACGTTTTCAAGCACCTTATTACGACCTATATTGATGTTTTAAAGTCATGCGCCCTCTAGCTGGCATAAAAATAATGGCAGTGTCCTCTTACGTCTGACGTCATGGAATGATTTATGACTGTTGTTACCAATCAAAATGGGTGTTCATTTTAATGCAATATGTGGACTCTTTTTTTTTTTACCACCATTTGTCATATTTTCATTCAGCAAAATATATATTTTTTAATTTACAACCACACCCAACCCATCCCTAAAACTACCCAGTGATTTATAGTGGACACACACTTTATGAGCATGTGTTCTCTGGGATTGAACTCACGATCGCATGATCACATGGTGTTGTTGTGTAGTGCAATGCTTTACCAACTGAGCTATGCAAAATATTAAGCAGATAAAAAGGAAAAATGCTTTGAAATTAAACTGTCCTGCTGTCAATAGGAGCGCAACTTTAGAAAACACTCCTATGCGTCGTATTTAATTAACTAAAATATTGTCGATAGGGGTGCAACTTTAGAAAACGCTCCTATGGGTCGTATTTCAAGGAAGTGACAAACGACCTATATAGGTGTATTGGTTGAAGGACATATTGTTATGGACCATGGAAAGCAGACTTTGGAATAAAATGAGAAATCAAAAGGACCAGTATCGACTTGGTGTTTTCGATATGGCGAGAGCTTTGCAACAATCTTGGACTTGACAGAGATTTCTAGAGCTTTATCAGACAGGTGAGCAAATGTACATAAAACGAGTCGATGTTATGTAGCTCGACACAATGAAATATTACAATATCATCAGTATGATGTTCTAATGTTGATGTAGCTTACTGTTACAGCCAACAAACTAACATTATAACTTTTAGCACACTCAAATTTGAATAGTGTGTAGACCAAGTGCAACAGCATTGCACAATTTGAATTCGTCAAATAAACTGACCTGTATCAGTAGTAGTTCAGCACTTGCGGGTAGATCGGTAGAATGAAAAGTCTTCATTTCTTTATATCCCCTGGGATTCGTGTGTGTGGCTCTGATATTAGTCTCTTATAAGTAATTGCGCCCTGCTTCATGTTAAAAGCATGAATGCATTCACTCATCCATAAACATTATTTCCCCATAAACATTATTAGATCCATCGGTATGACAAGTTCCATGAGTCTACACGTCATAACGACATACATCTACACCTTTAATATTGTTTTGAAGAGGTTAGCAACCCCTAGAAGCGAAAAAAATAGATTTTTAAAAATAATTATATAGCTGTTTTTGTCTTTAAGTCAATGGGGTCCAAAACAACATCTGTACATACATAACAAACACTTTCACAAAAGTCATAATGTGTATGCGTTATGTTGTTCTGTTTTGGTTTCATTTGACTCTGTTTGCTCATTTGACCATTTTCTTGTGTTCTCTAGTTAGTTCCATTGTTTGTTAATTAGCACCCATACCTGTTCCATTTTTATCTTTGATTACGCTGTCAGTATTTAAAGGATTAGTTCACTTTAAAATGAACATTTTCGGATAATTTACTTGTTCGTGTCTTTCTTCAGTCGAAAAGAAATTACGTTTTTGAGGAAAACATTCCAGGAGGGTTTTTTTTTCCTCACAAGGGACCTCAATGGAAACCAAAATGTTGAAGGTCTAAATCAATGCAGTTTCAAAGGGCTTCAGAGGCTCTGCACAATCCCAGATGAGGAACAGGGTCTTGACTAGTGATCTGTCATTTTCAATAAAAAAATTAAAAAATGATGGTAACATGGGGAACATACTAACTACAACTTTTGCCTCTATAAACTCCTAATTTACTGCTTATTAATAGTTAGTAAGGTAGTTTCTGTAGCATTTAAGTTTATTTATTGGGAAGATTAAGGGATGTAGAATAAGGTCATGCAGAATAAGGCAATAATATGTAGGCCTGTCACGATAACAAATTTTGCTAGCAGTAAATTTGCCAAGAAATTATTGTGATAAACGATAATATTGTTGTTCTGAGACCATTTTCATCTAAAATAATGATAATGCGATAAAAATGCAACTACACCTTTTCAAAGATCAATAAACTTTTTCAAAAAAAATTCTAAAGACTATTTAACACTAAAAATGAAAAACATTTTAAATAACCACAATAAATTAACAAAACAACCAAAAACAATAAAAGCATGGGCTCTCAGTCTGTTTAAAAAATGCATTTAAATAAGTACCAGAAACATAAATAAAATGGATGAAAACTTTAACGGATGATTGTGTTTTAGGTGCATATTAGGGGCGGTTCACGGTTCACAAAACCCACGGTTCGGTTCGTATCACGGTTTTAGGGTCACGGTTTTCCGTTCTGTACGGTTCTTGTTTTTTTTTTCTTCTTTTAATCCAGGAATGTACTTCAGCATATGATATTAGTTATCCACAATTTAGGATACAGTATTAATTTTTTTTTAAATCATATCCTAATCATGCACAAACTGAACTTGACCATCTCTGAGGAAAGTGATATTTTGATACAGTAAGAGAGAAGACATTGATGACATGTTTTTCATTTATTTGGCAAAAAAAAAGGAGAATATGTATTGCTATCTCTACAGGAACGTATGTGCCTTTTTAGCACACAAAGATTGAACTGAAGAATTGACTTGCGTTTATCAAACTTCAGTGTAGCTTTAAGCCTCATTTATACACAACGCATCTGCTTGAGCGCGAGGGTGTGCGCGACAAAAATGACGTCGACGCGGAGTGTGCGAGACCCCATTTCGCTTGGCGTTGTGCACGTCAAATTTCGTAACTTTGCGTGTGGCTCCGCAACTGAAGAGCCATGAGTTCCAGACGAATCTGCTGGCCGAGCATGACGTCTCATCACGCCGCATCCGGTCTGCGCTTCGAGTATAAACACCTCCTCAAACGGACGAGGCGCGCACAGTCAACAAGAGAGACAATTAAAACAAAAAAGCATGCAAATGGCAATTATCGCGGCTGGAAAAATTATCGAGCTCATTTTTTTAATCCTGCGATTAATTGATTTATCGACTCTTGCAACAGGCTTAATAATATTTGCATTATAAGTTCTAATAAACAGTCAATATCCTAGTAATATGCATGCTAATAAGCAACTAGTTAATAGTTAATAACTGAACCTTAAAATAAAGTGTTACCAAAATGATATACGTTCCAACCTTCATCTTGCGCTGCTCTGCGACGTGCCACGGATTGCGCAATCACGGAAAGGTCAGGAAAGGTCACGCTACATAAGCGGAAGAACTACCCCAAACCAAGACTAATACAAACACCCTTTACAAAAATAAAAATAAAAAATCACTCATCTCCAACCTCAAAATCATCCAACATCATTGTTTAATTTTTGTCATTTCAACTTTTTTGTCAAAGTTTTGTCAACTTTTTTTTTTTTTTTGCTAAAGTGCATTTGTATTAGTCTTCGCATGTGCGCTTTGTAAACACGGGGCAGTACTTCTTCTTGAGCAGCACAAGATGAGCAATTTAGGTGAGAAATACTTTGACTTTTTTTTTTTAAATGACTGATGGTTTCGCTATAAGACCCTATTCCTTGGCTGGGATCGTGCAGAGCCCTTTGAAACTGCATTGATATGGACCTTCAACATTTTGGTTGCAAATTGAAGTGCACTGTATGGAGAAGATCCTGAAATGTTTTCCTTAAAAAAACTTAATTTTTTTTCCACTGAATAAAGAAAGACATGAACATCTTGGATGGCATGGGGGTGAGTAAAATATCAGGAAAGTTCTGTCAGGACCACTGTCGTCAAAGATGATTGATTGACTATTAGCATAAAGTTTGGATTAGGGGCATGGCTCGGTTATGGGCAAGAACTCTCTGCGCATCCATGCAGCCTAGTGTGGATAAGAGCAGGGGGAGCAGCAATAACCCCCCTTAGGGTAAACAGAACAGACCCAACATGATGTATTGCAGATATCATTAATGCTGATATTAAATGTAAAAAAATTTAGTCTGATTCAAGGGGAATTCAAATATCAAATCCTGACTGGATGAGAGGAGGTTGGGGGTGGAGGAAGGCAAATGAGCTCTGGAGAAACGCGACAGCTGCTGATAGTACTGGGGAGCTATATATACAGTTTGTATGCTGTGATAGACGTCATATTCCTGTGATCAGCTGACAGCCAGCTGATGCGAGTTTGACTAACGTGACCTGCCAGAGCTGACGCTATATACGCTTCATTTTCATTTTGCGATGAACTAATCCTTAAAGCCCTATGTGTCCTTGGTTTATTTGTCTGGTATTGTCAATGTTAATGTGGTTGTGTTTTCTGGATCTCCAGCAATCTTTCAAGTAGTTCTGTTTGTGGATTTATCGATTAAACCGTTTCGTTTTTTATTCCTGAATTTCCTTCATCATGTTCTTCACTACGGCCACACTCTGACAGATACAGGTTTGGAACAACATTTGAGTGAATGCATTTTTATTTTTGGTAAACTATCCCTTCAATGTCTAAGAGAATATGCAAGTCAAACAATGTAAACACTCAGCTCAATGTTTCAGTAGATATTTATGATTGTGTGGGTGGAAAGAAAACCTGAAATATGGAATATCTCTGACTGTAATTTAGTTTAGAACACACAGCAACTAAATGACACCTAACAAACAGGCCGGGAGAAAACAAAGTGTACAATAAATTAACTGAGGTGCAAAAGGCACAGTGGCTGAAAGCAATCTATTCTATGTCAGTGAGCTCTGAAATTACTTTTTTTTTTGAAAGTGTAATAGTCTTAACCCCAAACAGAAAGAGAAACAGTGAAGCAATACAGATTTATCCACAGATGAGCTTCCACATCATCCAAAAAAAGAGCACCATATACAGTAGATCTGACCTGATAAACAATGATTTATCAGTCACTGACTTTGCTTTAAAAAAAAAAAAAATATGCTGAGCTTTAAGAAGAAATGGGAGGAATTTGTGCGGTTAACAGCTGAAGACAAATGGTAAAAAGACAATGGCTTTAAAAATGACATTAAGAGTATGAGAAACTACAGAAATGATTTATGACCTACTAATGAAACTGCATAAAGTGCATTATCATTGATAATGAACGATTAGAGACTCAAAAAAGATGTGAATGTCAGATTATTTAGTGTCATATCTCAAATTGACCTTGGAGGACATTTTGAATCCAAAACATGGAGACTAAATTAATGAGGAAATGTAGAACCATTACAGTTTTTTTTCCAATTGCTACACTCTAAAAAATGCTGGGTTAAAAACAACCCAAGTTTGGTTGGAAATGGACAAACCCAGAAATTGGGTTGTTTGAACCCAGTGAATGGAACAATTCAAACAACCCAATTTCTGGGTTTGTCCATTTCCAACCAAACTTGGGTTGTTTTTAACCCAGCATTTTTTAGAGTGTAAGACACAATTTTGCAAACTAGGCTTGTTTTCTCAAAATACTTAACACAATTCACAAAACCACGCACCCAAAACTGCAAAATACCTCCTATATCTTGCAAAAGGAAGCACTGCAGCAAAAACTACATATAGCATTACCAAAATCAAACTTTTGCATGGAATGGCACACACTTCTTTCATATTACCAGATTATTGTCAAACCAACTACACAGTGTTGTGCATAATGAACAGCACTCTCATCTTTAGGCTTTGCCATAATACTAAAATATATGTGAAGTTCAAATTGTAGAAAATTCTTCAGATTGTTCACATGCACATCAATATTTGCAGATACACACCAATGCTGTTGAAACATTTCTTATTTTTAATTTTCACCAAACAAGTCATAATCACAGCAGATATATTTACATTGGACAAAATATGCTCTCAAAAAATAGTAAGCTGAAGAAGAAAAGTGTAAATGCCCTCTTCCTCTCTCTGCAACGTCTTCCATTGATGTGTAAAAATAAAAATAAAAAATTGTGCTCATCCGTGGTATTTTCATAGTGCTTACATCCCGATGGAAGTGTTAACCATTAACCAATGAGGTGTTTGGCCAGCTGGCTCATATATCGGCCCTTTAGCTCACGTAGTGTCATTTTGAATGGCAGTGTTTTAAAATGGCAAACGTGCATTTATGTCGGATTGTTGTGTCTTATGCAAAAAACAGTGTGCAGTGCATTTAAAAAGTGCCATTTTGAATTGCAAAATGTGTGTAAAGCAGAAAATTCGTTTAGACTTTAGGAGACTTGAGTAGAGGTTTTGCTCTCCATGTGTCAGTTTAGATATCTGTGCTTTGAAAGTCATTTTAGTGTGTTAGCAATTGGAAAAAAAAACTGTAATGAAGTAAACTAAAACCATGTACATGTCCGTTAAAATTAACTTGTACCAGCAAACCTCAGGGGACAATGTGTGTCTTCATTAGATAATTATCAGTTGTGTAATTTTTTCATGGCTATGTAAATACTGTCTGTATAAACTATTAGTTATTTTTTTCTGTAGCATGATTTGTCTATTTGTCTGTTTGTCTATTTGTAAAACATGCTTTCTTTACTGACTGAGAACAGAGTGGGGGAAAAAAATGACAGAGAAAGTTTGTTTACTGTTCAGTGCCAACAACCGTGCTGACAAATAACCGATTCCCACAGTCAACCTGAGGCGTTTCATTTTCGGCCATTTTAATGGCAACACAGTCGCCTCGACAGAGATTAAATGTGGACGGCGCTTTTCTAATCTGCCTGGGTAACACGCCTTTAAATTTGATTTGAGCTATCAATGCGGACTGTGAAATCATGCGGCTACACATCAAAGTGTGACCGGATTTGGCCAGCATGTTAATGTTAAGCAGGTGTATGTCCTTTGTCTTGAGAAAGGTTACCGTCCAAAGTTGACTGTCTGTATTACACTGAGATTAATACAAATGAGAAGTCACAATCCAGATTAGAGCAACATCAGTACGTTCCCTGCTTCTATATTGTTCTTCGTCTGAGAAGTACTTCTTTATTGTTAATAATCTAAATCCACCGTCACTTCATTAGATAGTTTTATTTGTTTCAAATGCATCCTGACTGAAAATCTTTATTTTAACACTTTGTACCACTTAATGTCTTCTGCAGCACCTTCAATATATATTGTTCTTCTATTATTGATGATCCAGGTCCAGGAAACTAAATTAGTTTTTTTATACTTTCAGATAACCATAAAAAAAATCCTTTACTTTCTTAATTTCCTACTCAGTGTAAATAATTTTACTTCGCTGGAGTATTGTAAAATGTTTAGTAGACAATTAAGTATTTTTATATGTATATTAGATCCAATTCTCACTGTTCACTAAATATTTACTACGATTTTTGCCTCAAATTCCCAATTTCTGCTTATTAATAATAAAAAACAAACAAACAAACAATAAAAACGTTTTTAAAAGATTTTTAAAAAATCTTACAGGCTAAACTTTTGAACAGCTAATTTACTATATATATATAATATTAATTATGTTAATAAGTACTACTCATAATAACTATTTTTATTAATATAGTAACAATAATTAAACCTGCTAAAATTCTTAAAATTGTCATAAGTTATATGTATACATTTTTGTACAAAACCACACAAACACACACACACACACACACACACACACACACACACACACACACACACACACACACACACACACACACACACACACACACACACACACACACACACACACACACACACACACACACACACACACACACACACACACACACACACACACACACACACACTAGCTGTAGTTGACAGTTGACAGTAAATAAGGGGAAATGAGCAAAAATGAACTAAAAATATTTGTGTCCGGTTCCTCCATGTAAAATGATAATGGCTTTATTCTGAAAGCACAGAAGCATATTGTTACTTTGTCGGCACAAAGAGCGCTGCTTGCTTCTGGCAGGTTTGGGATGGTCTCTTTCTCAGCGGGTTCTCATTTGGCTATTCTCTCTTTGGCTGCTCTCTTTTTTCTCTTTTTGTAGGTAGGTCAAAAGAGAGATCCTTTCTGTCAGCTCATTGCTCACGTTGATGAAGTCGCTTGTTAGTGGGACTCTCTTCTCTCTCTCGTTAGAGTGAGCAGAGCGGGGGAGAGCGGGGCAGGGGATGAGTGACCGGCCTGAACCCTGTCGTGTCAAAGCGGGCTGGATCGTTCTAGAGATGGGCTCTCATTACTCAAGGTCAGGGTCCACAGAAACCCTCCGTCTAAGGACAGAAGCAAAGTGCCCACCGACTGAACTGGCAAACCACTAAGGTCACAAATGTATGTATATCACAAATATATGACCATATTAGCCCGGTTCTGTCAACAGTGCACTGGCTCCCTACTAAACATTCTATCAATTTTTAAATCTTGCTTATTACTTACAAAACACTAAATGGTTTAGCTCCCCAGTACTTAAGCGAGCTCTCAACACCTTATACTCCATCACGCCTATTGCGCTCTCAAAACTCTGGCCAGTTGATAATACCTAGAATATCAAAATCAACTGCAGGCGGTCGATCCTTTTCCTATTTAGCACCTAAACTCTGGAACCGTCTTCAAAGAATTGTTTGGGAAACAGACACACTCTGTCAGTTTAAATCTAGACTACAAAACACATCTCTTTACTATGGCATACACATAGAACATTATACATTTCTATTATTCAGATCAGTTAAATGATTGTTTTAGGCTGCATTAACTAGGTCAGCCGGAACCAGAAACACTTCCCATAACACCTGATGTACTTGTTGCATCATAAGAATAATGGCATCTATAGCCACGACCGCAGGAACTTTACCCAGGAACCAGGAACTTTGGGTGGTACTCGATGTGTTTAGACCGCAGGAACCAGGGTCTAAAAGAAGTTTCGGGTAAATATTTCCCCCTCCAAACGGCCCTGCTCGCGAGGTAGTACTTTTTCAAAGTTCAGGAACTTTCGAGGGCGGGACTTGGGCGCTGAACATGCTGATTGGTTTAGCTCACGCAGCATTTTATTTCAACCAGCATTTTTAAAAGTCTTTTGCGAGGTTCGTTCTGAGTTCAGTAAATATCAGTCTTGCTCTCTGTCTGATGGCGCGCGTTCATCTCAGCCATCCCATGTTCAATGTCCGTAATAGCTGATAATAATATACATTGTCATTTTAAATCTAGCTTTACAAGCTTTCTGAATATGCTGCTCTTTTCTGTCGTTGTTAATTACCTCTTTAGTAAACCTAACGTTATACATAACCAGCAAAAGCAGCACAGCTTCAATCTCTTCCATACTCGTTATTCATTTTTTTACAGTCTATTTTTCACCATGTAAATGACCTGACCGATTACTTTTAAGTGTGCGTCCTTACATGACGTGACAGTGCGTGCCGCGCTCATGTTGACAAAAGAGGAAAGCTCATTTTTCTGAGGGGTAAACTTTTTATTTCGTAAGTTATGAAGATAATGTTGGAATAATGACACAGCTTATATTGCCCCAGGCAATTTTTACTTTAACTGCACCTGACAGAAGACTTTTTTTTTTTTCTGAGATGATTATTACACTTTACAACAGATAAATAGCTTATATAATACTGTATTAGTCCTGGTGGCCGTTAAGAGTTGCTATGGCTGCAGTAAACACACTCCAGCTGGTGGAGAAAACAGCGTTGACATTTTTGATGCGGCAGACAAACTGCATGTGACAAAATGATTGCGATTGAAAGTCATCACATGTAAACACCAGATCGGTTTAGATAACGTCTCATGTAAACAGTCCACTAAATCTTTCAATCGGTATAAAAAATGTCATCATTTTTTGTTTATTTTTGCAGTTGCGCAAAAATGATTACTGTCCGTCACTGACGTGGAGGAGCAGTCGCCCACAGTCCTATATCAGCGGACTAATTTGCCTAATCTTCACAGAACTTTAGATCGCGGTGCAAACGCAGACAGTTGCAGGTCTAGGGGGAGAAAAGTTCCTGTAAAAAAGTTCCTGGTACAAATTGTTCCGGGTAATTTTGGTGGAAACGGGGCTTATGCTAATGTAAGTCTCTCTGTTTATCCTGAGGTTAATTGTTAGTCTCTCTTTTTACCCCTCCAAAGATTGATATATTGCATTATCATTATCTTGTTATTAAAGCAGCGAATATTTACACATATTCATTTGAAGCCCATTGTATTTTTTTATACACAGCAAAAAAGCAAAAAAAAAAGTCTTTATTTCTGATGCTTTCTGATCCAGATAGCGCTGTGAATATATGGTTGTCAATGAATGGGATGCTAAATATCATTTTGGCTTTAATAAGATTTTCTTCAATGGGCAAGAATGAACCTGGGGTCTTTCATGATTCCTGTTTTTTCTGTCAACAAATGACTTGAATGCGGCGAGCTCGTAATCACGACTTCAGAAGTGGGAAGTAGGACATTTTTGATAGCACATGAAGGCAGCATTAGACCTTGTTTTATGATTGGACTGTTTGCCTGGGGTTTTGACTTAATGCCTGTTTTATGGATTACTATTATGGATTATCCTCAATAAAGCTATATGAATCTTCAACCTTGTTTTTCGGAGCAGTTTGTGACATAAGACTTCTCCACTTATGGATCCAGCAGTGAGTCTACATCTCCGTCAGGAAGATCGCCCAATTGAAGGCTATATTAAAGAACTAAACTGGGTTGCTATGGTAACAAACAAGGGAGTAAACACAAGAAGAGAACACAGAAACAATAAGAAAAGAAAACACTTCAACTTTAAAGAACACAAGACAGGGATCATGACAATAATGCTACACTGTAAAAATCGCCAATTAAGGGTGATCAGAAGGGTAAACACTGTGAAACATGGGTGTGTTTCCCAAAAGTATTGTTATCCAGTATGGTCGCAAGTTCTGTTGGATTGTATTGATAACAACAGAACTTGCTACCATAGTTGGATTTGAGAAACGCACCCCACACTGTCAGAAAAAAAGGTACAGAACTGAAAAGGTACTAATATGTACCTTTAAGGTATGTACCTATAAGGTACTGCTTTGTACCTTTAAGGTATTGCTATGTACCTTTAAGGTACTAATTTGCACTCTTGATGTACTGATATGTACCTTTTAAGGTACTAATATGTACCATTTAGGGGTAAGTAAGTACAAAGATGTACCTTTTCACTTTTTCACCTTAGGGTACCGCCCCAGTGACAGCAGTGTACCTTTTTTTCTGAGAGTGTAGGCTGACACAGCAACCAATAGTGTGATTGTGGGTGGGGCTATTTGTCTGTTTGGCCATTGACAGATGGGGGAAAACAGGCATGAAAAAAATAAATATGATTGCCAAGTCGCTGTTTGGATTTAAATAGACAAATGCTTAAGGTCAATGACTGGATTTATTACTGAAGTGATTATGTTTCTAGAATGTTATATGTTTGGCAAAACTTCTTCTAACTCTGACTGATGGCGTGTGTAGCTCTTCATTTCTTAAACAACATATTCCAGGATGACAATGTCAAGATTCATCAGTCTCAGACTGTGAAAGAATGGTTGGGAGGGAGCATGAAGAATCATTTCCACACATGAATTGGCATCTCTGAGTCCAGACTTTAAAATGATTGAAAGTCTTTGGGATGTGCTGGAGGAGACTTTACAGAGGGCTGGACTCTTGCACTGTCAGTACAAGATTTTGACCATAAATTGAATTGCACCTCGCGATTGAAATAACATCACAACATGTATTTCCATTCTAACTTAACAAACTAAAAGTCTATTAGTGGTGCGTCATTCATGAACGATTCATTCATTTTGAACAAATCTTTAATATGACTCGAGAACTCAAGTTGTATCAGAGAGCGATTTGTTCATTTTGTGTTGACCACGCATTAGTGTTAATTTCGTCAGACGAAACGAGAAGAAATATGTTCGTCAGCGACCTTTTTTTCCATGACCAAGACGAGACAATGACGAGCCTGCACCAATGTCTAAAAATACTGACTAAGACTAAATTAACATCCATTATTGTTGATGAAAAAGGACTAGATTATGTTTTGCATAAAATAAAAACTAAGATAAAAAACTTGCGTTCATCTCCCTGTGGAGCTCGCGGTCACGTGGCTCATGGAGCTCAAGCCAGCGCTGTCAATACATTGAATAGACAACAGCTTCACTATACAGGTAAACAGTACAGTAATGAACATTTTGAGGTGATCTTTGGGTAGTCAAATCTATTTGTGAAATAATTATGGTCCATTAATGAGCACTTAAAATATTTTTCTTTTTCTTTTCTAATATATGTATTATTTATATTACTATTAGTGTAGTGATTAAGGTTGAAATAGAGAATTCCAATGGAAAGAGGCAGATTTAGAGTCATTTTGTGGCTGGAAATATAAAAAAATTCATTTGTAATCCCATGGTTTACCCACTTGGTGCCTGTATGGCTCTTAAATAAATATACATGTATCTAGACTAGACATTATACCTTGCATCCTAATACTTCTTATTTTATTATACTTCTATAAGGACACACAAGTGAATATTAATGAATGCGAGCAAATATAATTTAACCCAAGAAAAGTTTAAAATAGTGCTTTAAAAGGCAAACTTATTTTCCCTTATATGTACAGTAGGCTAAATGAATTGATACCAATCGAAATTGATACATTTACGATACTAAAATGTTTTAACTAAAACTTGATTAAGAAATATTGAGTTTTCTTTTGACCAAAACTAGACTAAAAAGACGAGACTTTTAGTCAACTAAAACTTGACTAAGATACATTGAGTCATCTTTTGACTAAAAAAATTACAAGACTTTTAGTTGACTAAAACTTGACTAACTAAAAGTGATAAGTGAATGACTAAATATGACTAAAACTAACAAGGACATTTAGCACAAGACTAAGACTAAATTAAACATAGGTGACAAAATTTACACTCCCACGCACGCATGCGCAACATCCCATATGTATTATGTTCCGTACAGGAAATAGAATGGATTAGTTCACCTCTTGAGTCTTCAGGGTTAAGCCATGTGTTGGAAAATGTAACATGTGACATTTTAATTAGATTCTGTTGACATGAACTAAATGACTTGAAAAAAGATTTGTTCATTTTGCTGAAAGAAATTCAACGATCTGAGTCAGAACCATGATCCGAACTTCCCACTACTAAAGTCTATCAAAACAGAACACTGACAGAGAGCTATATAGTATGCATTAAAAGCAATCAAGTGAAATAAAGCAATGGTTATGATTCACTTCATCAGACTCTGTGAAAAGATAATTGTCTTTTACTCCAGCATCTCCAGGGATGTTTGGAATCACATGATTGATCTCATTATGGGGTAATTTGAACATTAATATTTTCATCATTACATTGATTTGTCAACATCTACACAAACTAATTAGCAGAAGAAAATAATACCACTATTAACTTGCCAGCTGCAGGGACTTTTAAAACGTGTGTATTTAGGACAGATGGTATTGTGGGTAGTTTAAACTCTTGACATCAATGTGCATTTTTCCTGTGCACGTTCACCATAGTACTTTCATTTGCTGAAAACATTAGAAGTAAAGAAAAAGAAAACAATACTGCGTTTGGAGAAAAGTCAATTTGTCCTGTTTTTAAATGTCGCTAATCGAACTGCCGAATGGCCTCATATCACACACATTCAGACTGCTGCTGTTGTCACTGTTGTCCTTGCTCGTGAGACAACAGGTGCCTTAGTCTTTTTCAGCCCAAATGTCGAGCCTTTCAGAAATTTAATTAATCAACCTCCTGTCCTTTCTCTCAAAACACAGCGTGCTCTCACTGGGTGTCCCTGCCTTTGCTTTTTTTCCCCTACTTCCTTTGTTGTGCACTTTACAGTGTCTTTCCATCCACAGCTCTGATGCTCTGAGGGAGGCTGTCATATGGAAAACAATGTTTAGGGGAGTGATTGTGGGGTTTTCGCCCTGTATTGACCCCATCAACACAAGCAACCATCATTGGCTTGCTCAGTATAGGCTGAGTATACAGTTGACAGCTAACATGCTCTAGTGTGCACACACACACACACACACACAAGTATCTGGCTCTTGTTTACCATAAGGATGTCTAACACTATAATTCCCACATTAACAATGCCAAGGAGACTATGAAAACAAAAATAAAGATCTGACAGAGACCTGAAGAGGCTGACAGTGCAGTGATTCTGTCATCAGCAACTTAGCAACACTCAATCTGAAATTACACTTTACTGAAGCAGCAGGGTACCTGAAACTACGGTAAAGTGAAACAGCAGGGTATCTGACACAGCATTATACTGATGCCGCAGGGTGCCTGAAACTATACAATACTGAAAATCAGTGTCTTAAGAGTGTCTAAATATATATATTATATAACAATATATACAGACAGAGAGACAGTTAGCTGGATAGACAGAGAGACGGATGAATGGACAGACAGACAGATGAATAGATGGGTCGCTCTCAGAAGCTCAGTAAATTCAAGAGTGGCAAGGCAAGGCAAGTTTATTTGTATAGCACATTTCATACCCAATGGCAATTCAAAGTAGCCTATAAATCTAGACGCACCCTAGCGGCAGCAAATCTAATCTGCCCGCGAGTGTCATCTAGCAACTCTCAATACACTTCTGAGCTGTAAACGCCTGACTCTTGCCGGGCCAATCACATTGTGTATAGAGTCAGCGGGCGGGGGCCATAATGACGATGGCCGAGTTGCGCTTGCGTGCTTCTAGTAACACAGAAACTGGCGAACGGCGGTCTTTCGAATCAGCTTTGACCACGACTCTGGAAGACTTGGAGTTAAGCTTTTCTCTGAGAAAAGAATAAAGAACGGCACTGAAGTCATTCGGAGTTCTGAGTTTTGCTGACCGGATACGGCGAATGTTTAATCTATCAACAAGCTCTGTTTCACCTTTGTTGCTCTGGTTGGTTGTAGGTTTCCCTGTCTATGGTGAGTTTCCAGACCAAACATCTTGATGTGGGTCTGGTATGTCAGTCTAAATTCAAAGTGCTTTACATAGAAATTAATTAAAATAGTGGTAACATATGCATGAGAAAAAAGAATAACGTGTACAAATTAAAAATTAAAAAAACAAGGACAGTTAAAATAATGGTAAAGATAATTAAAATAAATAAATAAAATAAAATGGTCAGATTACCAATAGTGGTCTGATATAAAAATAAAACATCCTTCAGTTTACAGCCTACATACATGTACCATCTTTATTAGATTTGAACCTCTCATTCATTTCTTTCTCGAACACGTTCATAACATCCATTTCAATCACTATTCCCTGATTTTTACTCAGGAACCGTATTGTTAAACCCATTTTCACTCAACATACCCTCCACAGATTTACACATACTCAAACCTTATTGTCAAAAATACTATTTCCATCAAACCCAGTTTTCACTCATCATATTTAAGTGATACTGTGATAGTTTGCAACCTGTGCCATAAGTTAATTTGTGGCATTCCCTCACAACTAAATATTCCACAGTCAACTGTCAGTGGCATTATAACTAAGTGGAAGCAATTGAGAACAGCAACAACTCAGCCAGGAAGTGGTAGGCCATGTAAAATCACAGAGCGGGTTTAGCACATACTGAGGCACACAATGCGCTGAAGATGGCTTTCAGATTAGCTCAAGAACAGTGCATAGAGAGCTTCATCGAATGGGTTTCCATGGCCGAGAAGCTGCATTCAAGCCTTACGTCACCAAGTGCAATGCAAAGTGTTGGATGCCGTGGTGTAAAGCATGCTGCCACTGATTCTAGAGCAGTGGAGACGTGTTCTCTAGAGTGACGAATCACACTTCTCTGTCTGGCAATCTGACAGACTAGGTTTGGCTGTTGCCAGGAGAACAGTACCTGCCTGTCTCAGGGGTTGGGCATGGCCCCCTTAGTTCCAATTAAAGGAACTCTTAATGCTTCAGCATAACAAAGACATTATGGACAATTTCCTGCTCCCAACTTTGTGGGAACAGTTTGGGAATGGCCCCATCCTGTTCCAACATAACTGCGCACCAGTGCACAAAGCAAGGTCCATAAAGACATGAATGAGCGAGTTTAGTGTGGAGGAAGTTGACTGGCCTGCACAGAGTCCTGACCTCAAACCGACAGAACACCTTTGGGATGAATTAGAGCGGAGACTGCGAGCCAGGCCTTCTCGTCCAACATCAGTGCCTGACCTCACAAATGCACTTCTAGAAGAATGGTCAACAATTCCCATAAACATACTCCTAAACCTTGTGGAAAGCCTTCCCGGAAGAGTTGAAGCTGTTATAGCTGCAAAGGGTGGACCAACTCCATATTAAACCCTACGGATTAAGAATGGAATGTCATTAAAGTTCATGTGCATGTAAAGGTGTCCCAAAACGTTTGGTAATATAGTGTTGATTAGGACAGACAGGCAGACAGACGGACGGACGGACGGACGGACGGACAGACAGACAGACAGACGGACAGACGGATGGACGGACGGACGGACGGACAGAGAGACAGACAGACAGACAGAGAGACAGACAGACAGACAGAGAGACAGACAGACAGACAGACAGACAGACAGACAGATAGATAGATAGATAGATAGATAGATAGATAGATAGATAGATAGATAGATAGATAGATAGATAGATAGATAGATAGATAGATAGATAGATAGATAGATAGATAGATAGATAGATAGATAGATAGATAGATAGATAGATAGATAGATAGATAGATCTTTTGAATGTTTAATTTAT
This sequence comes from Pseudorasbora parva, assembly GCF_024679245.1. Taxonomy (NCBI): domain Eukaryota; kingdom Metazoa; phylum Chordata; class Actinopteri; order Cypriniformes; family Gobionidae; genus Pseudorasbora; species Pseudorasbora parva. Next base: position 20,722,926 of record NC_090193.1, on the reverse strand, counting down.
ATTATTTATGAAAGCAGACATAATAATGAGAATGCAGATTATCTCTCTAGATATTGAAAAACTTTAATTAAACTGCAGCTGAAAGTCACGAAGAGATCATTAGGGATTTTCTTAATTAAGTTACATTAAAGAGGATCATTGTTCTTTTCACTATCAATTCAACTATATTTCATATGTACTGCTTTGATGTCTACACTCTAATATTATTAGTAGTGGTTGTTAAGGCAACCCTGCTGCTGTTGTTCCAACTCAGTCTTGTATGAGATGATAATGAGATGGCGAAATATTAAGAAATCGCACAACCCATAACCTAACATTGATTAGAACAAGCCAAAGAAAAAAAAGTTATAGTTTACTCTTTGTTTTTGTTTTTTTGGATGAGCCATTGTGCCAGCAAGCTGACCATTTGTATTTACTTGAGTAAAAGTAAAAAATCTATTTGTGAATTCTCTACTGACACATTGGCTTTGTATGTGCAGCCCGTGATCAAGTTATTGATTGGTTAAAGCACGTGACTTGAACGATTTTGAAGCGATTCATTTATTATAAGTATATTAAAACACTAAAGACTGATGGATAAATCGAAGCTCGCAAGAACGCTGTATCTATTCGAGGTTTCAGGCACACTGTGGCCTGTGCACGCTGCCATAATTCATTTGGGTTGTACAGGATACAGGCATATGTATGTTCTCATTAAGATCTCTGTGTTCTCAGCCACAGGGCATTAGCTCCAAGCTAATACATTTGGCAGCTAATGAGCTGCAGCGAGTTTTAGGCTAGAGCGAAACGAGGGACTGGGCCAAGCATTGCCTCTCCCTTACACGCTGCTCTTTACTGAGACTGAAGAAAAACAGCATAATGTCCATGCTAATGAATCAATCATCGCTAGCAGATAAATCACAACCAACGTAACGCTCAGGCTTACTGTCATAATGATGAATCCCTTTATTTGGTGGTAGAGGCTCAGACCAATAGCAGGCTGTCTCTTGCACATGCAAAAAGTAATGATCATGGACAGAATGTGATACGGTGTGGTGAAACAGAACTGTAATACACTGCACGCTCCACTGACTCATATTTAAATTGCTGTGGCATGGCAGAGCGAATGCATTTCAGAGGGGCTTGAAGATATCGAGGCTTAGAATGCAATGATGAAGTTGTGCGATACATACGCCCGAGCCCATGCAGAGTATTAGATGGACTAAGAGATGCTTTAAGGGTCTTCATTACTTCTACATTATTCCACATCTCCCTGAATTTTACTTTACAATGCTTATCTAGATTAGAATTTAAAGTAGATTATAAAATTAGTGGTTTGAAACCGGTGGGCTGTAACTCAAAAATAAGTCTAACAAAACAATTGTAAATGATAGAATGCAGCTAATAATATAATCATGCATGTATAGGTTTAGCAACTCCAGAAGGAAGGAATAAACCACTTGGCATATGTTTTGTATGTCAATGTCGCAAATCAGCCAAATTAATAAATTCCAATATGGACAGGTTGTTTGATGTGCACTCATCCTATAAAACCATGAAATATTCCAACAACAATATTAAATGCATGAGGATGAATACGATTTGTGCACACCATTGTGTTTTGTATGTGAAATTCTATATTTTCAACATTTTAAATTTAATTTAAAAATAAACAGTTGTTCATTGTTCATTCATGTTTGTTCAAACTCAAAATGTTAAAATGCACCAGTACATACAGAAATTAATATTAATAAACAGTATTTTGGAGGAAGTATTTATATTTATGTTAGTTATAATGTTGACAATTTGAACCTCATTGTAAAGTTTGGTAACACTTTATAATAATTATACAGTAATAAAGTCCTTACAAATCATTCCCAGACTTTTCATCTTTAGCTTATTCGTATAGTTAAATATATTGTAGTCTCTACATTGTTAATATATTAATAGGATATAAATAGTGAGTTCTTCATTCACTGTCACTTTAATTAACACAATAATTATTTTTTAATTATCTCACAATAAATCAATTGTTAACTGGTTATTAGGTGTGAATAGTTCTCACTTTAGATTAGCTCATGGAAAATGGGAAAATATCATTAATGAAATGCTTTAAACCAACCTTTATTAAACATTAATTGCATTCATATTCAGTGTTCCTATTATGTTTACAAATACATTAATGACATACATATGTTGGCATATGTTGTTTAGAGGAACCTCTCTATAGGCAAAATTATTGTTATACTGTACAAACGGTATATTATATCCACTTCCCCTAAACCTACCCATATCTGAAGTGTTACCTAAAGGGTAAAAACCATTGGAATTCAATAGAGATTTAGGGATAGATCAACTAAACAGGGCGAATTACCCTGAGAGCGCAATTCCATAAAAGCGCAGATGAGAGTGGAAAACTATATACATGATTTAATGACGAATTAAACACAAACGCTGCTGGATCATTTCCATAATGACCAACACAATCTACACGTTAGCATCTGGTTCAAGACGTAATTTTTTGTGCAGTAAATAATGCCGCAAACATCAGTAAACTGACCCAGAACCTTAGTAAATGACCTTGCGTGATTCATTTAAATACTCTCCTCCCATACATTTTGTGCCTGAAAGGGAAACTTCTACAAATGCATATGCAATAAAGTCAGTCGCAAAAATAACCCTGTCTACGCCTTTTCAGAAGTATTTTTTCACTGCATGTCTTTAGTAAATCCTGACAGTAGTTTTTAACACCAAAAGAGGGTTTTCGCTGCACAAGCTGTTAGTAAATCTGACCATTAGAAACCTACTGCAATTATCTATTTGTTTATTATAATAATTGCTCATATTGATGAGCCAATGAAAGTTCATGGTTTGGTTTTTAAAAACATTTGTTCTCACTTTTGTACAATGAATACTTTCATACTGTTGGGTTTCCACTTGATAACCAATGCAAAATCTGGATCCTGAAGCTTTTAAGATTTTTTTTTTTAATCTTTAAGGCAATTATTTTTTAATTTCCACCAGAAATTTGTGTAAGAATATACACTGATTCCTAGCCTTGCTAAATGGCTGTTCAGCAAAAATGATTTTGCTTAATAAATATTGAGAACAGAGTTTGATCAAGCCTTAAGATTTGTTCTTACTGTCAGTTGAACACACTTACATGAACATGTCTAATTTTGTATGCTAAATGCACATCAACAAGTTTTTCTCCTATGGTAAAGAAACTATCAATCACTTCATTTAAATTGTAATTTTATATGCATTTAGTTGAGAAACAATTATATAGTTTACTTTAATTAATGGCTTTAAATGACTTGTCTTTATGTATTTATGCTAATGTAATAAGATGTACCCTGGTTATTTGTTGATGTTTGACTTGAGTTGTTGTGGCTTCCTGCGGAAGAATTCCAATACATTACTTTTGACTTTTACATAATTTCTGTATCAAATCCAATGTCTCCAACAGACATTTAGTTTGCCTATCTATTGATTTGTTTCCATAAATGTCAGTTGGCCCCTCAAAAAAAACTACTATCAAACATGTTGAACTGTCGCTCCCTCTCCTCCCGGCTTTCTCAACCATGTGCTCCTATTAAAACGAGAGTAATAACTCGCTTAATTATTTTTTGCATGAAGAACAAAGTTCATAAATGAGCGTTTAAACGAGTTATGGTAGAGCCTGCCACCCTCTCCTTATGACTTTATCTGATAATTAATTAAAAACAAATGAGATACTCCTTTGACTTAACTGCTGCTGAAACATGACCAGGATATTGGAGGCATCCTTTAACGACCTGGGATAGGGTGATAATTAAAAAGCTGTCAGGGCACATTACATTATCAGGTCTGCGCGCGAATGGATGTGTGTGTTTGCGTGTGTCTTCCCACAGATGTATCTCTTGACCCCAGCCTAAGTTGATATGCAGGGTTGGCTTCAGCAGGGGTCAAAGGTCACAGATTAATCACGGCCCGAACATTCGTAATTTTCAATTATGATGCCGTGGGGGAGCCCATCTCAAGGAAGGACGTGTGGAGGACGGCTTTACTGAGAGGCTCCTACCGCCTCGCCTCATATTTCAAACACATTGTCACCTGCTTCATAGGCAGAGTGATAATTAAAGCTGTGCTAAACGTTCCATCTTTTTAAGAGCAATCGGTTCGGAAAGGTCACAACCTGTGTAAAGGCATGATAAAAGGGGAAAAAAACAAAGTGAATACACAATCATTTTGAGTAGGCCCATAATGGTCCATAAAGAAGGTCCACTGCTGGTCAGCAAACTAATGTCATTACTGCCACCCACTAATGTCCACTACTGACTGACTGGTTAATGGTGGGCCTGAAGTGAAAGACAGCCATTAACCTGCAGTGTTTTAATGGCTAAAGTGATTGGAAACTTTCACCTACAAAGTTGCCATCCAACCAAAGGTTTCTAGCAACAAAAAAGGATATGAAATTGTCACAATGTTTACTGTGGTGGAAATTTGTCTTTGGCTCACAAACACATAAACCAACTGAGAAACTAACAAGCAATAGTACAACAATACACAGCCAAGGTCACATTACATAGAAAAGTACAGTCCATGTCACTTTCCGTTACTTTATCAATCACTTGCAGTACGAATTTTGATGGCATTTGGGATGAAGGACTTCCTGAGCACATTTGTATTTGCCAGAGGAGCTCCCAGCTTTCAGGGGCTCAAACTGGCCAAATAGAGGATGGGAGCTATCTGCCAGAACACTCCCCGTCTTCTACCAACTACTTTACTTGCAATTGACACAATTCTAGAAAGTGTATTTTGAAATCAACAATTTAAGTGAACATACCAGGCAGAGAGATGAAGGTTAGGAAACTCTCTAAGTTCTAATACATGCTGACTGACACCAAGGCCGCTGAGTCATCTTTTGAAAATATTATCTGTGTTTCCAGAGAAGCTCACATTGGAGTCCCGAATTGTAGCAAGATGTTTAAAGTTTTCCACAACTTCAGAATGTTGGCCATCAAGTAAAACTGGCCCTTATCTTGTTTTGTGCAAATATTGAATTCCTATGTCTTGGCAACATTAATTTCTAATGAACCAGAGCGACATGTTTCAAGGGTCTTAGTGTGAGCCAGATAGGCAGCATCACCTGAGGGGATTGTTTTCTCTTCTAGGCCAACGAAGGCCATGCCATCAGCGTGTTTCTCATTGATCATAAACTCATTAGTAAAAATAGAAAGAGCACAGAGGAGAGAACATAGTCTTGTAGACTGAATGAGCTCACAGTGAGTACATCAAATATGACCCTTCTGACTCAGACCCTCTGTGAACCTCAGGGAAGATCAGCAAAGTTTCTGATCCAGAAAACTAACCCTGTATTGATACTGAGATCAATCAGCCTTTTCATATGTGTCTTCACTGAATTAAAAGCTGAGCTAAAAATCTATGAATAAAACCCTGGCATATCCTTTTGGATGCATAAGAAGTTTTGCCACTGTATTACGCAGGATCATTTGTGCCTCTATCTTTCTTATATCCGAAATGGAGTGGATCTAGAGACCACAGTGGAGGTCAAATGACTGGGCACAATCCGCTCCCTGGTTTTATACAATAAATAAGCCGGAAATCATTTGGCATACTTGCATGTGGCTTACACAATTATTGAGAATTTCCATAGTTTTGGAACTGTGCATGTGTCTAATCGAAACAAACAACTTTGCAAAAAACAAAACAAAAAAACAATTACATTACAGTGCCCACCACTGGCACAATGCCTCTACTGTCTTTTTGCTTTTTTATATATAGATTTAACTCAATTGGATAACATTTTCTTCAGTTGTAAACTATTGTAAATGTCTACTCTGCTCATCCAGCATGAGCTGCACACATTGCAGAAGGAATCAAAGATCACTGAACGTGTGGTGAGAGTAAGGCGAGATGACCGACAAGAGCATGACAGAGGATCCGTTGCGCAACAGAGCCTGATAAATGTCTTATTTTGTAGAATGCGCACAGAGCACAAAGTGATCGAATAATGATGGGTGCAAATTAGGCTACGTACAATTGCCTTTCTCCGAATATCAAAGCTATCTTAGGCTGGGCTGTGTAGTTGTAACCACCTCTCAGCTCTAGTTTCTGTTTTAGCCTTTATTTGCACGTTGAATATTGAGAGTGTAATTAGATTATGGTTGCACTTACTGTTTTGCACTTAATAAAACTTAGAAAAACTGTTTTTATTTCTATGTTCAATTTGTGTAAAGGTGTTCCACACAGTGAATTCCTTTACAAAAAGGAGTATAGGAGTGTATAAACTAATACAGGAGAGAAGCCAGTCTAGTTACGTTTGTGGCAAAAACCTTTTACAGTGCTTGTATATTGTTTTCTTTCAATGCATATGGTAATTCATACTCAGAAAGTAGAACTGAAATGACATTCATTACAAGATGATAGTTAAAACATTTCAAAATGCACCTGCAGATAAATTTTCCAGTCATGAATTTTGTCATTGAGGATTTCTTAAAAATACTGTGCAAAAATCTTGTCCTGTCTCATTCTCGTGAACCCAATCATGTGTCTCGTCTCGTGAGCTGAGTGTCTCATCACACCCCTGTTGAGGAGCACAATCTTTCTGAAGACGGGCTCTCAGACCGTCTGTGCCAGTGGTTTTGTTCGGCTTCAATTTAAAATTGCAATAACATCATCCTCATTGACAACTATTTACATTTCTAAAGAGAGATGTTTGCTTATCTCATCACATTCCATCCCGCCATCCACAGTATCAAATCTACAGTAAAAATTATTCAAATCATTAATACAAATTTGACTGTTACTTACAGAGCTATCACACTTTTTATTGGATCTACCCATTAATGAGTTTAATCCCTCCCATGCCTGTCTTATATTATCAGTTAAATGGCCCTCTATGTCACCTATTCTCACACATTAATTCTATATAACCAGTACAGAAAGCAACCCTCTTTTCATTAAGACAGTTTAGATACCAAGGGCTTGTTATTTGGTAAAATGTTCACAGTTTTAGTTTCAGACACAATGTAATATATACAACGTAATAGTGTCCGTACGTTCATCAGCATCCTGGCAGGATTCAAAGAAAATGTCCCAGCTAGTCTACTCAAAGCAGTCCCTGAGTTTCTCTTTACACCTGTCAGACAACACCTGCATTTGCTTGGTGACAGGTTTCACTCTTTTCACTACAGCCTTATATTTGTGCAGGAGAGGAATTACATTATGGTCAGATTTCCCTAGGGGATGTCTGCATACCTCTTTATAAGCATCGGGAATATTCCGGTAACAGCAGTCAATAGTCTGGTTTAAATGAGTAGGACATTCCACATATTGCTTAAGAGTAGCAACATGAATTAAAATCCCCAAGAATTAAAATAGGTTGGTCTGCAGAGCAAGTGAGTGCATCATTATAGCTCTTCGCTATTCTCTTTCCTTTGGCATCGACGTTTCGTCCGGGAACATAAGTAAATATGACAGTAATCTGGCCAAACTCCCGTAGGAGATAAAATGGTATTAAGGAAATCATTAAAATCTCAAAGTCCAGTGTGCACACTTCCTCCCGTACAGCGCTGGTGGCCCAGCTATTATCAACAAACGCACTGCTCTCCTCCAATAGATTTAAATGAGGTACGATTGTCTCTGTCCACTCGTATTTTGTTGTTTACCCTGTTAGGCACAGGGCTGCATGATGATCTCTGATCAGAAGATTTCGTCTGAATTCCCAATCATGTTCAGCTCTGCATAAGTTCATCTAGTTTTCTGCTTAACCAACGCACATTTGAAAGGGTAATGACAGGCAAAGGAAACCTGTTCAAAGCGTTTCCAGAGTCGGTGTCTCACCCCTCATCGAGTCGCACTTTTTTACTCTCTTTTTTTCTTATCTCAGGCCATCTGTCATGCTTCCGGATTGCATAACAATCCTCTGGAAGGTTTACATATGAAGACCCGCCAGTGGAACGTAGTGACAACAGGTGCTCACGCGTGTAGGTGAGGGCGTCTTGTCAGTCAGTCCAGAAGTTATTCCCGTACGCGAATGCTGTAAGGCTGAGTAATATCCATAGCGGCTAAAATTCATGACAGAACACAAGCTAAAATAACATTTCCAATGAATGTAATCCACATCAGATGAAAAGATCTATTCAAAACAAACTTAAGATCTCAAACAAGTTCACCCAAAAATGAAAATTCTGTCATTAATTACTCACCCTCATGTCAACCCTTTAATGCTACCACAACAGTTTTTAGAAAAAAAAAGAAAGAAAAAAAAACAAGACCATTATTAGCTTGTACTTCTTGTAAATCCAGAGATTAGTTCTTCATCGGAAGTACTTGTTGTAGCAAAAGTTAAGTTATACAAATAATTGTTTTTAATGTCAGTTTAACATAACCTATGTTTAAATAACTTTAACATCCAGGTCGATTGTACTTAAAAATGTCAGGCTATCGCTTTTTTTTTTTTTTACAGTGTAAATTCATGACACGACATTGATAAAAACTCATGCAGCCATCCACAACCTATATCTAAAATTAGCATTGCTGAAAGTAGCGCACTTGTGAGACATTTTACATAAACTCTACACTTAAATAACCTGCACAGGTGTGTTTGTGCATCAAAGCTGCTGTAGAACATAGTTCAGAGCATTTCATAGGCTATGTGCCAAACCAAATAATATCATTTGGATATGACAGGCTAAGCATTTCAAGACTAAGCACACCAGGAGGCAGTGCTGTTGACCTTCATTGAAACAGCAAGTGATGGTTTCACCTTGTGCATATGTAAAGAAATTATGTAAATAGCGTATTCTTGTCCACATAAATCTCCACAGTGGGATGCTGAGGGCCTGTTGGGCAGTTTTCCATCAGCCAGTTTGGGGCTGCTGAGTCCTAGCAGCAGGACAGTCTTTCACTCCCTCTGGGGCATGAAAAAGGCTGACCCCCTTCTTGTAGATTTGTCTTACTCACTTTCATTCACTCTAGAACACACACTCTAAAAACCTTCCGACCAAGCCAGAACAGCGAGCTACATTCAACCCCAGACATTTCCTTCTCTCCTTCTAAATTGGTTTAGAACTCTAACTTTTCAATTTAGACCTTGTCACATCTATCAGAAGCATATACTGAGCAATAAAGAGTTTTCACTTAACCTAGTTCAGTCAAAAGCTAACCTACAAAGGCTAGGGGCAGAAACATACTTAGAAACATAATTTATGAACATTTGCAAATGTCGACGTGAATTCTCAGCCTACACAAATGCAAGTAGCCATTTCCACCAAACGTAATGTCTCTGTTGAATTACTCATTGCCATCAAAAGTCTGTACTGTTGCCATTGTTTTTCTTCAAACTCTTGCTCCACGCTAGTAGTTGCGGCCTGACATATTTCGGAAAGCAATGGCGCATGAAATGAGACGGTGTCATAGAAAAAAGGAAAGGGAGAGAGAGAAAGGAAGTACAGAGGTAGAGAAATGCTACTTTGCAGTGGAGAGTCTCATTTTCTTTACACTGCAATCTGTATTTATAGTTGACTTGCCTCATTTATCAAGGCAAACACCTGCCAGAGGGGGAGAGAAAGACAATGAGAGCTTTCGTCCGGTCCACATTGCAGCTAACCTGGACAAGAACTGCTTACTTGGACAAGATGGAACCATTTAATGTCACCACATATAACTTGACATTTAGGGCTGGCTAATTTGAGAATAGTGTATATTATACCATAAATATAAATATTTATAGTGTATAGTGTATAAATACCATAGTTGTAGTTAAGGGCAGTTGATCAAAAAACACTGGAAAAATTGTTACATGTGTACAAGATCTGTAATAATAAATTGTCTATACAAAAGTGAAAAAGTTTTTTTTCACAAGTTCTGAAAACAAAGAAGAATATACAGATTTGCTCATACTGTTCCGGAAACTTTACAGGATTAGTTTGGAAAGTTTCTTGAAATATACCATAATACTAGCCTGACAAGCCAGACCCACATCAAGATGTTTGGTCTGGAAACTCACCATAGACAGGGCTCAACCCAAGGGGCGGGATAAATGATTGTCTTTCAAACTCCATCTGCACGCGATAGGATAGCGCTACAACCAACCAGAGCAACGAAGGTGAAACAGAGCTCGCTGACTGATTAAACATTCGCTGTATCTGGTCAGCAAAACTCCGAACACATCTTCCCTTTTTAAGAATGACCTCAGTGCCGTTCTTTATTCTTTTCTCAGAGAAAAGCTTAACTCCAAGTCTTCCAGAGTCGCGGTCAGAGCTAATTCGAAAGACCGCCGTTCGTCAGTTTCTGTGTTTACTAGAAGCACGCAAGCACAACTCAGCTGTCGTCATTATGGCCCCGCCCACCGACTCTATACACGATGTGATTGGCCCGGCAAGAGTTAGGGGAATACAGCTCAGAAGGGTATTGAGAGTTGCTAGACGACACTCACGGGCAGATTAGATTTGCTCTCCCGATAGCTCAGTTTGGTGCGGATGGACAGCTCTAGGAAGGGTTCTGGTCATCCCAAAGATCTTCCATGTAAGGATTATGAAGGCCACTGTGCTCTCAGGAACCTTAAGTGCAGCAGAATTTGTTTTGTAACTTTGGCCAGATCTGTGCCTTGCCATAGTTCTGTCTCTGAGCTCTTCAGGCAGTTCCTTTGACCTCATGATTCTCATTTGCTCTGACATGCGCTGTGAGCTGTAAGGTCTTATATAGACAGGTGTGTGGCTTTCCTAATTAAGTCCAATCAGTATAATCAAACACAGCTGGACTCAAATGAAGGTGTAGAACCATCTCAAGGAAGATCAGAAGAAATGGACAATACCTGAGTTAAATATATGAGTGTCACAGCAAAGGGTCTGAATACTTACGACCATGTGATATTTCAGTTTTTCTTTTTTAACAAATCTGCAAAAATGTCTACAATTTTGGAGCGCTGTGTGTACATTAATGAGAGAAAAAAATGAAAGTGAAAAATATTAGGGGATCTGAATTCTTTCCATACCCACTGTATATATTTAAGAGGTGGGCATAGATTTTGTTTTTTTAATCTAGATTCATTTTGGAATTAATCTAGATTAATCTAGATAAAAATGGCTCATCTGAATTCTGCCGAAGGCATTCAGAATATGTGTGCTACCCAAATAATATACGTAGGTGTGTTTTCTTGGAGCACTGTAATCAGTTTAAAAGTCAGAATGAAATGCTCCATATAAACACCTCAATCGGAATAAAAATGCCCAAACCAAATTTAATTGTAATCGGTTTGAGAAGGGTGGGATAACCGTTCAAACGAAAAATTTCTCCATGTAAACTTCCCGATTACTTTTGAGTGTGCATTGATGTGATGTTATATACAGCGCGCGCCTCACTACTGCAGAGTGTGCACCTCGCGCCGCTCAAGGCTATAATGTTGAGAGGAAAGTTAATGATTCTGATGGGTAAACTTTTTATTTCATAAGAAGTTATGAAGATAATGTTGGAATAATGGCACAGACATAGCCTGGCTACACTCTCTAATCTTGACAGCATTTGTCCAAGGCACTTTTTATTTCAACTGCGCCTGGCAAAATAATGTATTTTTCTGAGATTATTATTACACTTTACAACAAATAAATAGCTTTGATAAAACTGTATAAGTCCTGGTGGCCATTGAGAGTTGCTATGGCAACCGGTAACTCATTCCAGCTGCTGGAGAGGACAGCATCAACTTTCTGATGCGCCAGACAAACTGTCACAACATGTCACAAAATGTCTGATTCTGACTGAACTTCAGCGGTGTATGGTCAGCACACGTAAAACCCAGATCGTTTTTTTAGTTTATGTCTCATGTAAACAGTGAACTGAATCTTTAAATCAGAATGACAAAAAAAGTGTGCGTTTAGGTGGTACTCGAGATCGCCCGATAAGAGTCTCACGTTAAAGCAGCACGTTAACGCAGATAACGGCCCACCACTAATATTAATCACGATTAATCGATTCACAGCACTAAACCATTCTTACAATTTTGTGAGCAATATGCATCAGATGGACTATCAATCCCTTCACCCTCTCCCTCTTTCTCAGCCTGTCACTGGTTTGAATGTTATGACACTGATCAGCTCCACAATGGCACATCTGCGTGTCTCACTCTGGATCTACTTGTCATGCCATTTATGCCAAACAACCTGCAAAGACGGGGATGCGGTGGAGCAATCACACCATGGCATGAACCCGAGAAATATGCACATTTTCATTATCCCTACAGGGGATATGAATGAATTTAAACTAGGTACCCAATCCTAAAGCACTGTCACAAAGCAAAAAACACCAACTCATTATGTTTTAAAAGAGCACGAACACAATCAAAATGGTGCCTGTTATATTTGGATGCTGAAAATATTAGGTGTTAATCAGTCTTGTGTTCCCATTTCACAGCATCATTCATATCTCTAAAAATATGTTATGAAAATGTGAAGCTTTAAAATATGGACCACACCATGGCTCTTAATTGAAACTTTTATCTTGTAAAAAAAAAAACAGACAAAAAAAAAAAAAAAAAAACGGATACAGATAAATTGGACTTGTTCCCTATGGCAAGTGACCGCTGCTTCATTATTATTCATTTCTTTCCATCTGTCTACTAGCTTCTTTGTTTTGGGAGCTGTATTTGCCGTTATTATTTCCAGCACTGAGAATATGAATCCATTCCTAGATATTGTACAATTATATATTCTCTCTCTCTCTCTCTCTCTCTCTCTCTCTCTCTCTCTCTCTCTCTCTGTCTCTGTCTCTGTCTCTGTCTCTGTCTCTGTCTCTGTCTCTGTCTGTCTCTGTCTCTGTCTCTGTCTCTGTCTCTGTCTCTGTCTCTGTCTCTGTCTCTCTCTCTCTCTCTCTCTCTCTCTCTGCGCATGTGTGGATGGTGAGAGCGTGGCGAGTTGACTGCTGTGAGTGAGAGCGCTCCTAAGTGAGTTTCTATTTCCTTATTTTCCCCCTTTTTTGAGTTGTAAAAATTGTGGCATATAAGTAAAGTTTTAAAGTGTTTCAGCTGACTTTGGTCGGCGTGCTCTGAGCAATGGAGGTAAACGCGGGGAGCTTCCTCGGCATGACTGTCAGGCATGGCTGTAAATGTATGCCTGACGCGTCAGTGTCGGTGGAGGATTGTTTATTAGCTGTGAGTTCAGTGATCAGTGGAGCCAACATAAGATCGGCGTCACGCATGAACAAAGCCATAGTCCTTTTTTTGAGTGAAACTCAGTTGGTGGATGACCTGATTGAGAGTGGTTTAACGATCAAAGATACGTTTGTAAATGTTATGCCCTTGTCAAGTCCAACCAAAAAAGTTGTCCTTTCAAACGTGCCGCCGTTTGTTAGGAATGATAAATTAGAGGAGATTCTTGAGCGGTACGGGAAGCTAATGAGCCCCGTAAAGATGATTCCTCTCGGCTGTAAGAATGCCGAACTCAGGCATGTGATGTCGTTCAGACGACAAGCCATCATGATTCTGAAATCACAGAATGAGGCTCTGAATTTGTCCGTAAAACTGAGTATTGATAACAAGGACTACACGATTTTTATCAGCTCAGAGACGATGAAATGTTTTGTGTGCGGAGAGTTTGGGCACGTTCGGCAGAACTGCCCAAATAAGAACGGTGCAAATGTAAACATTGCCGCTGCCGCTGTTAGTGAAGAGGTTAAGAGTCAGGCAAACAGTGATGTTAATTCGGCTGCATCATCTGAGCCATCAGCTGTTGAAAGATCCACCCCCTCGCATGAGGAGAGTGTGGTGTCTGACAGCTCAAGAGAGGCTTCTGTAAACGTCTCTGAGAACAGGGCTGAAGCTCAAGAAGACACTGATCATGATCTTCAGAGTCAGGTAGAGCAGGCTCAGTCTACTAACACAACGCTAAACACTGAGGAAATGAACTGTCAAAGTATAGAAGATGTGGACAGCCAGGAGTTGAGTGTATGCATACAAACTGATGACTCTGACATTGAGGATGATGACGTTGAAAGTATTTTAGATGAGAACAGTGGTGCTGATAGCAGGCAGAAACTCTATTCACTTAAACAAATCAATGATTTTTTAGATTGTACTAAAGGACTTCGTAAGCCCAAGATTGAGACCTTTTTCCCTGATTTAAGTTTGTTTTTGACATCTGGCACGACTGCTATGAAAAAATCTTCTTTTGATGAGCTGGATAGACAGAAACGGTACCGTCTTAAGAAAATCCTGAGCAATGTTAAAGCTTCCCTGCAATCACGTAAAAAATGACTGGTCTAATTTTATCTGAATTCATTTTTCTTTTTCTTTTTGTTTCTTCTTTTCTTTTTTCCTTTAGCATCATGGCACCTTTACGTTTTGGTTCTTTAAATATCAATGGGTGCCGTGACGCTGTGAAAAGGGTTTCCCTTTTTGATTATACGATTATGAAAAACTGTAGTGTAATCTGTTTGCAAGAGACTCACACAGATGTGAATAATGAGGTTCAGTGGCAGAGTGAATGGTGTGGACAGGCCGTTTTAAGCCATGGTTCTAGTAATAGTGCAGGAGTCGCTATTCTTTTTGGATCTGAATTTAAGGATCAGAATGTGATGGCTTTTGATATTTTACCTGGAAGAATGCAAAGAGTGGATGTTACCTTGCATGACGTTGATTTTACATTTTTTAATATATATGCCCCTAATGTTGGGACAGAACGTAGCTTGTTCTTTGAGAAGCTCAATAGAGCATTAAGCAGTGTTCCACAGGGCAGGAGTGTTGTACTGGCTGGAGATTTTAATTGCACCTTAGATCACACGCTAGACCGGAATCATGAAGAACCTCATAGTTCATCAGCAGATGTTTTTAGAAAATTAATCATATACCATGATCTTGTAGATGTGTGGAGAGAAGCTTTTCCTGATGTAAAGCAGTATACATGGATGAAAGTAAACACTAATATGATTTCTGCAGCAAGGCTTGATAGAATTTATGTGCAAAGAACTGCCAGTGACAAGTTTTCAAATAGTCGTATCACTCCCACTTCTTTGTCAGATCACCATTATATATCTGTTAATGTCACTTCTGCACAGAGCACATTCACATGCCCATACTGGCGCTTTAATAATAAGCTGTTACAAGATCAACACTTTTCACACTCTTTCACACTCTTTTGGGAGGCATGGAGAGAGAGAAAACCTCAGTACAAGTCCCTGAGTCAGTGGTGGGACATTGGCAAAGTCCAAGTCAAACTCTTCTGTCAGAAGTATTCTGCACACAACAAGAACAATCTTGAAAATAAAATGAAACAACTTGAACAAGACATTTTGCAGTTGGATATTGAAGACTCTGATGGAAACACTGGTGACGTTTTGGAGAAGAGGAAAATTCTTCTCCATAATCTCTTGGAAGAGAGAGCTAAAGAGACTTTGGTTCGTTCAAGGTTCACGTCTTTTAATTGCATGGATGCTCCAACGTCATTCTTCTTCAACTTGGAAAAGAAAGTTGACAACAGAAAATTTTTAAGACGTCTGAAACTTCCAGAAGGAGGCGAAACAACTGACGAGCATGAAATAATTGCACATGCACTGAGTTTTTATGAAAGTCTTTACAGAGCAGAACCATGTGATGGAGAAATAGCAGAAACACTTCTCCAGGATCTGCCTCATCTGACGGAGAGAGATCACTCCAAACTTGATCAGCCTTTGCTGATGGAGGAACTGACTGCTGCTATTAAAGACATGCTTTCAGGAAAAGTTCCAGGTCTGGATGGTTTAACCGCAGAGTTTTATAAACAGTTTTGGCCAGTCATTGGTGAAGACTTGTTCTCAGTGTTTTTAGAGTGCTTTGATCGTGGAAGCTTACCATTGAGTCTACGGAGAGCAGTGATCACCTTGCTACCCAAGAAGGGGGATCTTGCAGACATAAGAAACTGGCGACCAGTGTCTCTGCTTGGAGTGGATTACAAAATTTTCTCCAAAGCGTTAACTAATAGAATAAAACTCTACATATCAACCATAATTCATGCAGACCAGTCATATTGTATTCCGAACCGGACAATATTTGACAATTTGTTTCTGGTTCGTGACTTGATCTCATTTGCTAGAGACAATAATCTTAATGTAGGGTTTTTATCTTTGGACCAGGAGAAAGCCTTTGATCGTGTAGATCATGATTTTCTTTTTAAATGTTTTGAAGCTTATGGATTTGGCCCTTTATTTATTTCCTACGTTAAATTATTGTATGCTGATATATACAGTATTTTAAAAATTAATGGTTCATTGTCAAGGCCTTTTTTAATGGGCAGAGGTATACGGCAAGGATGCAGTATGTCTGGCATCTTATACGCCATTGCCATCGAACCATTACTGACTGTTTTAAGGAGTCAACTACGTGGAATTTCAACTATCGACGTTTCTTCTTCAGAGACGGTGACTGTTAAACTCAGCGCTTATGCTGACGATGTCACTGTTGTGATCAGATCCAATGAAGACGTCTACAGTTTGGAGGCGGCTCTTGAGACTTATCAAAAAGCTTCCTCAGCTCGAATTAACTGGCAAAAAAGCTCATCGTTGCTTCTAGGCCAGTGGGAGGGAGAAAGCGTTCCCAAGCTTCCTCAGCACTGCCCCTGGAGTTCAGAGGGGTTTAAAGTGCTGGGGGTCTTTCTGGGAACAGAACAATATATGCAGAAGAATTGGGAAGGCCTCTATGAAAAGGTGGCTGGACGGTTACAGAAGTGGAGATGGATCCTTCCCCGAGTGTCTTATAGAGGGAGGGTCCTTGTGGTGAACAATCTAGCAGCATCTATGCTGTGGCATCGCTTGACTGTCATTGATCCTCCTGGAGATTTACTACAGAAACTACAAAAGGTTTTTGTTGATTTCTTCTGGGATGGTTTTCACTGGCTTCCTCCTGGAATTTTATACTTGCCAGTTAATGAAGGAGGACAAGGATTAATTGAGCTAAGAGCCAAAGTTAGAGCCATGAGACTAAGATCTGCCCAAAAACTCCTTTTTTCTACAGAGTTTATCCCCTGGGTGTCATTTGGACTAACGTTATTGCGATCGCTGTGTGGCATTGAGCTTGACAAGCAACTGTTTTTAATGGTACCTTTTAATGGAAAGGTCACGTCTGGTGTTAATTTTTATGCATCGGTTTTAAAATCTTGGAGAGTGTTTAATGTGTCCAGGTCCGAAAATGATCATTATGGGATGAATGAACCATTGTTTTTTAATCCTTTTTTAGGGAATGTTTGTCTGTCCAATAATATAGTTATGCAATGCATGAGGAAAGGTTTGACTAAAGTTGGACACTTGATTGACTTGGACTCAAAAGAGTGGAGAACAGCAGAAGAGGTTGCTAGACAAGTCGAACTAAGGTCTGTGAGAGTGGTGGAGCATTTGCTTTTAGGTTTTAAATCTGCTCTTCCTTTTCCTCTCTTACAGTTTTTAAATCATTCCTTGGAGGGAGGGCCTTTACGGGTCTCCTTCCCTGAGTTAAGTGTGTCGCCTAAAGTTTCCTCTGAAACCAGCCAAGTTGGAAGACTATTAAAATTTGAGAGACTAGAAGAGCTAATCTTTCAAACAACTGGTAAAAAAGAGATGTATCAGGTCTGTGTAAAAACTGCTTATTTTAACGATCTTCATGTAAGAACTGATACGAAATGGAGAGAAAAGCTTGCAGTGGCAGACCATATTCTCCCTTCCTGGAGGCTGTTTTATAAAAGTCCTCTTCCCAAACGCTCAGGGGATCTCCAGTGGAGAATACTACACTGTGTGTTAGCCACTAATACTTTTGTTTCTAGATTCGACTTAAATGTTTTGCCAGTGTGTCTTTTTTGTAACAGTAATGAAACTGTTTTTCATGTTTTTATAGAATGTCCAAGGTTGGTCCCACTTTTTACATTACTGGAGAGGACTGTTACAGGACTGGGTTTTGATTTTAACCAAGTTATTTTTATTTTTGGATGTAAATATTCCAAAGCAAACAAAGAAAGATGCACGGTTGCTAATTTTATACTTGGGCAAGCAAAACTAGCCATCTGGAAGACTTGCAGACTTGCTCTTGAAGGGCGAGTGGTTGATGTGCTCAGAATGTTTACAGCATTAGTTGAATCCAGAATCAGAGTTGAATGTGCGTTTTTTAGCAGCACCGGAAACATGCTTGATTTTATGCGTAAATGGTGTGTAAATAGTGGTTTGTTTGTGTTTTATGAAGAGGACCTTTTATCATTTATTTGGTGATTATTTTTGAATAATTGTTTTTTGTAAACTATTCCACTGATTAAAGATTTTATAAACTCAACTCTCTCTCTCTCTCTCTCTCTCTCTCTCTCTATATATATATATATACATATATATATATATATATATATATATATATATATATATATATATATATATATATATATATATATATATATATATATTTGTCATCTAGCTCTCATTAATTAGCAACTATGTCAAATAACTTTTATTAGAGACTGGTAGTTTAAGGATTAGTAGAATAAGTAGTCTGTTGGGTACCATCACAAAATAAAGCATTTGCAGATATTAAGCAGACAGTCTCCTAAAACTGTTAGTTGACATGTAGCTATAAAGTTTCTTATAGTTATTAAAATATATATTCAACAATATATATTCAAGTGGACTATCAAAATAAAGTGTTACCACAATATGTTGTATTGCAGCAGCTATTTGTGTGTAAATAGAATATTATATTCTATTTAAAACTCTGTGAAAATAGCATATTTTCTTAGCAATAATTGCTATTTATACTAAGTGCAAATAGTGATAGATGCTATTTTTTGAAATAACATACTAAGTGGAAATAGTGATATGTATACCATTTAAAAGTTCTTTGCAATATGTGTAAATAGTCATAAGATTTTATTTATACTTTATTTTGACAGAAGCATACTATTGTCACATGTCTAGTCGGTCTGTTGTGTTTTCCCCCTGTATTTCCTGGTTTCGTTTGAGTCACATATTCCTTTGTTCCAGTTTTCCCTCCTCAGTTCAGTCCCATCGCCTGTTAAGTGATGTCAGCTGTGTTTAGTTATCTGTGTCACCTGTCCCCCTCATTAGCCCTGCGTCCCAATTCGCATACTATCCATACTAAATAGTTTTCGAAAATAGAATTAGTATGTCCCAAATCATAGTATGTTGAAAAGAGTATTCCAAAGATACCCGGATGAATTACTATTTCCGGTCAGAATTCGAAGTATGGATATTGCCCACAACCCATTGTGAGGTGGACGAGGATTCGATTAGAACTACAAACTACAAACATAACGAGTGTGCGAGTCCGACGGTTAAGTAGAGAAGTTTAGATAAAGGGGTTAGAGTGACCAACTATCACTATTTAACCTGAGAAAAATATATTTATTCAGTGTTGTCCACATTATATTTCACCTGCAGCAGCATTGTGAACTTTTGTAATGACACGTTTGGCCACTAACTTTTAAAAGCATCATTATATTTAAACTGCAAACACATGAGAAGAGTCTCTGCATTAAAGACACACACATGGCAGATCAACGAGCGGCTACATTTTTCTCCGATACGGTAGGAGATTAAACTGAATGTGGAGGATTTGAACTGTGACGAATCTGATGATGCCTTACAGGGCAGTTAAACGGTGACGGGAAGCTCGTAACTAAGCGACAGAGTCCGTTAAAGATGGCGAAGTAGTATGTCCCGAAGCTTGCATACTTTTCTGCTAAACACTCAAAAGTATATACTTTTTCTTCACAAAAAGATTACATACTTTTAGGACGTAGTTTAAGTAGGCGAATTGGGACGCAGCATTAGTATTTACTTCCCTCGTGTTCAGTCCTTCCTTGTCTGGTCTTGATGTTAGCACCCTAGATGTCCTTCGATGCGTGTTGTTCCAAGAAAGTGTAAGATGTTTCTTGTAAAGTCAAGTTTATTGTAAATAAAGTTCCTTTGAGTTTTGGAAGTCTTGGAATCTTCATCAGCGATACATCTACACGTAAAAACTATTTGCAACTCAGTATTATTAACATGATGTAATAATAACATAGACTGTAAATTATTATATTTATTTTAATTTTGAAATGGATGCTGCTATGGATGGTTAATTGGACAATGCAGGCCCTCCTCTTTTTTGTTTTTGTTTTTTTAAAGCACTGGACTGCCGACTGTTTACACACTGACACAAACTCCATAGTCAGCTTGAAATACTTAAAGGGTTACTTCAGCGATTAGCATATGGCTTTGTATCAGTAGAAACCCTGGAGTATATTCAAATGATTGTGCTTTTCCCCCTCATATCCCCCTGAGACAAGAGATCATTGCATTTTATTTCTGGAAAAATTCCAGAACAATTGCAAATTGACAATATTTGCATCATAAGAGGAATGTTTGGCCAAAGGCTAAAGACTACAGCAAGCAGAGGGAGCCATGTCCGCATGTTTTGGGGGATGGAGATCACACTCAGAGCTCAGCTCGCAGCTACAGGCACTCATTTAAACGGAGCTATGGTGAGCAATGTAAGTCTTTTAACTTCTCAAATTAATTTCTATGAAAGTTAAGCTTGCAAAGGCATGAACTGAAACGCGCCAGACTGAACGTGCGTTGTGAATGTATGCAGCGAGTGTAGTCGCGATTACCTCAGCTCATCACAAGAGCTCATTCAGCTTATTCATCTAATTTATCTGACTCCTGCAGTTAGTGCTGTGATACTCGCGCGGTGACTCACTCATTATATTGAACAGACACGTTCAGTTTTTAATTGTAGTGTCTTCTCTAACTCAGTCAAAGTAATCCAGTAGCGGTGGCTTTGGGAATGGCCTCACGGGGCAGCGAAGCATTCTGGGAGCTGTAGTCTTTCATCCCCATGAGACAAAAATACATTTTCTGTCTTTTCTCAGTCTAGAAGGCACCAAATTGAAAAATAATTTCACATTTCTACTACATTAATGACCCAGTTTAAATACAGATTCATCTTCCCAACGCTGAAGTACCCCTTTAATATTCAGCAACATTACTGACTGTACTGACACTATTGGATAAAAACTGAACTGAGCTGGATGATGACATCACTGTTTTCTGCAGAGCTGCTTTATAGCTGAACTTCATAATTGATGAACTTTACACAGAAACCGAACTGAATTAAAACTGAACTAATTTCGGATGAATAATGAGAGTATATAATGAGAGTCTTTTAAAGCAACTTTCCATAAGAATTTAATACTTTTTGCATAGTTTAATCATTTTCCAGTTAATCACTGTAAAGCTGCTTTGAATTGCTATTTACACATTGCTGTGTCGGAAATTAGTTTTTATGATCATTTCAATAGCACGTGAAGGCAGCATAAAATACACAGAGATAATGAACTGAATACAGACAGGTGTGCTTGTTAATGAATAGGCTATATATGGTAACTAACTAGTGGCGGGAAACAGAGAAACAAAGGAGACAGGTGAGTGAAGAGAAAAGTCCATGAAATTGAAACTAAAGCTAAACTGAACATGATGGCAATATTTTGAGAATTTTTTTTACCAATAAAAAATTCAGGAAACACAAAACAGTTGATGAAACAGTAAAAATGTAAAAGATATTTTACATACTTTGGCCAATAAAAATTATAGTTGATAACTATTGCAACATAACATAAAAATAACAGCTTACCTGACAAAATATTATCTACTTTAACTCCTTTAATTCTTTTTTTGAAACGAAAAAGTGATCAGTCACTTAATAAAATAAAAGCGAGGAAACCCGTTTCCTTAAAATGATTAAGTAGGCTAAATAAACTTAATGCGTAACTGAAAATAAGTTACGTGGAATTGTAAAGTTCACATACCTAATTTTTTTCAATTACGCCTGAAGTTTATCTCTTTTGTGAGGAACCTTATCTGTCATTCAACCCTACACTTAAATTAAAAAGTCTGCATTTTCTATTGTAGAAAATCCAAAACAAATAGAGAGAAGTTAAGCAAAACTGCAAGCCTAATCTATTCTCAGTAACATTTCATGCAGAACCATTAAGCCAATATTTAATTTAATTTAATTGTATGTTTGATTCTTATTTTTAGATGACCATTTAATATAATAAATGTAACATTTAATTTGGTCTTTTCTACCAGCTAGCATTAATAGTGAATTCAAAGTGAACAACTGAAACGTCTCACAGAAATCGTTCATCCATTAGCCCTCCTTTTCAGAGAAAGTTTGATAGACCATTCTCTGTCCATCCAAAGTCATATGCCCTTTGGATTTTCAGACCTACAACTGCAAATCGATACAAAGGCTTCTTTCTGTGTTTAGAGGTCAGTAAATACAGAAAGAGAGAGAATATGTGCACCCATATCTCAAATTAACTCCGAGTAATAGTCTGGTCACAGCAACCCGAAACAGAGGTGGTCTCTAAGAATGCAAAGCATGTGCTGCCCTCTTTCCACCATACAGACTCCTCCATATGTGCTTCCTGATGTGCACCAAAAATCGCCTTTTCAAGGGTACTGTTTTTATCTCACGCTTGGTTTCTCCTGTGTCATGATTGATGCAAGACGCTCCCAGCCAAGTACTCATTGTTTTTAAGACCACATACCTGAGCTATGAATGTTGCATAAGTTGTGTGAAAGCTAAATATGAAATTCAAGGAGAGAGATTTTGCCTGCGGTGGGAATGGAGGCTGGACACCCGTGCATTCAATATTAAGCCTCTATTTGTGGGGAAACTCCAAGGAATGAGTGCCGGAGAGAAGAACAGACATAGGTGAAAGGACTTATTAAGAGAGCAGGTGTGCATCTGCAATTTTTTTCTTCCCTTCTTTTCACCTCTTGCACCACAACCATTCTTTCCCCAAAGTTTCCTTGCGAAAAGCATCAAGTAAAAGGACAAACCAAACAAATCCATCTTATTGATGCCATGTACATAGGGAATATCTGCTGTGACAGTCTCTCTCACCCTTGTTTGCGGGGAGGAGAGATTTATCAATATAACATGTGCTGTGCTGTTTGCTGACAAGCTGTGAAACTCCCACAGCTCTCCACCCAATGAGCAGGGAATTCTGGGAGAATGTGAGGCTCTTGGAAGTGTTCCTACCTTCACTGAACTGTGTGCTAAGGTGGCCCTGTAGTGCAGACGTACTAAATTAAACCACAAAACAACAAAATCACCACAACAAAACAGAAACAAGCCACAACACAACGGCATCGCCACAACACAACGGAATCAACAGACAACGGAATCGCCACAACACAAAAAGAAATTGTCAAAACACAATGGAAACAAGCCACAATACAACGGAATCGCCACACAACGGAATCACCACACAACGGAATCGCCACAACACAACGGAATCGCCACACAACGGAATCGCCACAACACAACGGAATCACCACACAACGGAATCGCCACAACACAACGGAATCGCCACAACAAAACGGAATCACCACACAACGGAATCACCACACAACGGAATCGCCACAACACAACGGAATCACCACACAACGGAATCACCACAACACAACGGAATCACCACACAACGGAATCACCACAACACAACGGAATCACCACAACACAACGGAATCACCACACAACGGAATCACCACACAACGGAATCACCACACAACGGAATCACCACACAACGGAATCACCACAACACAACGGAATCACCACACAACGGAATCGCCACAACACAACGGAATCACCACACAACGGAATCACCACACAACGGAATCACCACACAACGGAATCACCACACAACGGAATCGCCACAACACAACGGAATCACCACAACACAACGAAATCACCACACGACGGAATCACCACACAACGGAATCGCCACAACACAACGGAATCACCACACAACGGAATCACCACAACACAACGGAATCACCACACAACGGAATCGCCACACAACGGAATCGCCACAACACAACGGAATCACCACAACACAACGGAATCACCACAACACAACGGAATCACCATACAACGGAATCGCCACAACACAACGGAATCACCACACAACGGAATCACCACAACACAACGGAATCACCACACAACGGAATCACCACAACACAACGGAATCACCACACAACGGAATCGCCACAACACAACGGAATCACCACACAACGGAATCACCACAACACAACGGAATCACCACACAACGGAATCGCCACAACACAACGGAATCACCACACAACGGAATCACCACACAACGGAATCACCACACAACGGAATCGCCACAACACAACGGAATCGCCACAACACAACGAAATTGTCAAAACACAATGGAAACAAGCCACAACACAACAAAATTGCCACAACACAATGGAATCGCCACAAAACGCAACAAATTGCCACAACATAACGGAATCGCCACAAAACATCATAATCGCCACAACACAACAGAATCGCCACAACACAACTTAAATCACCACAACGCAACGGAATCGCCACAACACAATGGAATCGCTACAGCCCAACGAAATCGCCACAACACAATGGAATCGCTACAGCCCAACGAAATCGCCACAACACAATGGAATCGCCACAACACAACGGAATCGCCACAACACAACAGAATCGCCACAACACAACGGAATCGCCACAACACAATGGAATCGCTACAGCCCAACGAAATCGCCACAACACAATGGAATCGCCACAACACAACGGAATCACCACAACACAACGGAATCGCCACAACACAACGGAATCGCCACAACACAACGGAATCACCACACAACGGAATCACCACACAACGGAATCGCCACAACACAACGGAATCGCCACAACACAACGAAATTGTCAAAACACAATGGAAACAAGCCACAACACAACAAAATTGCCACAACACAATGGAATCGTCACAAAACGCAACAAAATTGCCACAACATAACGGAATCGCCACAAAACATCATAATCGCCACAACACAACAGAATCGCCACAACACAACTTAAATCACCACAACGCAACGGAATCGCCACAACACAATGGAATCGCAACAGCCCAACGAAATCGCCACAACACAATGGAATCGCTACAGCCCAACGAAATCGCCACAACACAATGGAATCGCCACAACACAACGGAATCGCCACAACACAACAGAATCGCCACAACACAACGGAATCGCCACAACACAACAGAATCGCCACAACACAACGGAATCGCCACAACACAACAGAATCGCCACAACACAACGGAATCACCACAACACAACGGAATCGCCACAACACAACGGAATCGCCACAACACAATGGAATCGCTACAGCCCAACGAAATCGCCACAACACAATGGAATCGCCACAACACAACGGAATCGCCACAACACAACAGAATCGCCACAACACAACGGAATCGCCACAACACAACAGAATCGCCACAACACAACGGAATCGCCACAACACAACAGAATCGCCACAACACAATGGAATCACCACAACACAACGGAATCGCCACAACACAACGAAATCGCCACAACACAACGGAATCGCCACAACACAACAGAATCGCCACAACTAGGGATGTCAATTTTCACAAATTCCCATGATCGATCGTCGTTTAAATTAACGATCAATTAATCGATTAATCGTTAACCATAATACTGAAATATGCGTCTACAGCAGTGGCTTATAGCCGACAGCATGACAGTAGGCCTATGTGCAATGCTGCTCAAAACGCCGTTCACCAAATGAATGAGAAGGATTTTTATCTAAACAAAGGGCTATAGGATTGTAAAATTAGTCGATGTTATTTATAATTTAATTAAATTAGGCTACTTATTTAATAACCAAATATAACATGTAATACAACACGAACGCCGCCTCAGATCTATTATTCAGAATTTGTGGACGCACTTGCAAGAGCAACGTGCTGAAACGTCACCTAAACCCAGTTAATTCAAAACGATTTATTAAAATATTGCTTTCATTAATGTTATGTAATGTGACAGTCCCAATCATAGTTATTATTAGTCGTGCGTTGCTGTTTGAACTGCGCGAGCTGAAGCGGATGCGCTGAATCAACACTGGTAAGTTGCACTGAAACTTTGCTAGCGCGTTATTTAACTCAACAAAAAGCTTCCTATATGAGATTAATCAGATTTATATAAAGTTAACAAAATATTACAAATTATATATCTTCACAAAATGATGCGAATGGACAAGTGAACTTGAATTGAGTTGCTGATATTCATCTTCAGAATGGGAGACGCGTGGTGTTCACGCGCTCTAGGAACAACGCTCTGAACACGGCACCTAAACCCAATGACTTTACAACCATTTATTAAAATAGTGTTCTCATTTCTGTTATATAATATGACCGTCCCAATCATCGTTATTAGGGGCCAAGCCCTGAAAGGGCTGTAGCCCCTATTGTATCTGTTAGTTTCCTATATTATTATTGTTATTATTATTATTCTTCCTCCCCTATGGGAGTCAATGGCAGCCCTATGAACCATAAGTAGGAAAATGATGAAATTTGGCACACTTGTAGAGATAGTCATCAATAGTAAATGGAAAGTCTCTAAGACCAACTCCATAGCGCCACCACTAGTCCAAAAATTCAACATTGAAACTGTTATAACTTTTGAACCCTTTGAGGTAGAAAAATGCCACTTAGTACACCTGATTCCTCTCATCATGCTGATCAAATTTAATATCTTACATTAAGACTCCGCCCATTACAGTAATGGCCATTTTAAAAAGTACAGTATTCAGTTTTTTCGCTACTCCTCCTTCAAAATTTGTCTAATTTTGTCCAAACTTGGCAGAGAGAATATTTGGACTGAGCCGCACAGAAATGACTGAACAGAATTTTTGGACCCTTGGAAAAAAAAAAAGTTATGATGTCTCGAAGTTAACGAGGTTGACCCAAAATTGGTTCTGAGGCTGTATCTCGGACAAACTTTGACCAATCGAAACGAAAATTGGTATGCTTCATCAGACCCATGATTTGAGGATCCATGCCAAAGTTGGGAACAGCACCACCTAGGGGTCGTGAGATATGAAAAAAGGCTATTTTTGCCCATAACTTCCGAACGCTTTGTCGGAAAATCATATTATTGGTATCTATGGATTCCTCGTGACATGCCGAATCCGAGGATACCGAATATGTCAGGATCGGATGAACCACGTGACCGCCATTTTGAATTTTGTCATAAAATGTGATATCTTTTATAATATTTGACATATGTGCACACAATTTGGTATGCATGACCGTCATCATGTCCCGAATGTACATGAGAAGTTTCAGAATAGCGCCACCTAGTGTTCCAGAGATATACGATTTTTTGCTAAAACGTTTATAACTTTTGAAAACATTATCTATATTCTATATAATTTATGTCATTTTGTTCTGTGGGTTTTGCAGATTTCGACGATGTCTCATTTGTCATTTTCCAAACATGTGACTGTGCGCCATATTGAATCAAGTGAAAAACAGTTTTTTCGCTACTCCTCCTTCAAATTTTGGCCAATTTTGTTCAAAATTGGCTCACATTAAATATGGAGTGAGCCGCACAGAAATGACTGAACAGATTTTTGATATTCGCTACCGTTCCAGAGAAATCCACCTCTGAAGTTGAACTTGCCTGTGTTTGTGTCTTTATGCTAATTAGCTTAGCATTCTAAATGGTTATTTGCAAAAATGTTCTTCCGTTCAAGACATTAATTACTTCTAAGAATGATTTTAAGCAATTTTTCACAAAAAAATATATAATGTTGTTCATTAAATCCAAAAATCTTAATTTTGAGTTAATTTCTAATTTTAACTATGGACCTATGGCATGTCAATGAACGCATGTCTTCCCTGTGGCGCAATGAGATGAGTGTCAGACACCGGATTGTGAGGTTATGGGTTCGAGTCCCATGGGGGACGGCTTTATAAAATTGTATGTAATGCTGTCATTTAGTGGCAAAAGCTGCAGTTCTGCCTTCGAAATCTCAAGTCTTTATAAAATTAAACAAACCAATGTATGAGTGGTCTGCTGTTTAAAGCAACAGGCTAAAGCTTTGAAGATTGATTGGTCAAATTCAATGTGTAGTAAGTTAAGTTAAGTTATGTTGTTTAAGCATGTGAATTAGGCAATGTAAAAAAGTTTCCTAATAATATCCAAAGTCCAAAAAAAGCCAAGAAGAGCCATAATGGGCTTGGCCCCGCAATTGCTGCTAGCAGCTATATTTATGCATTGCTCTGAATGCGCTAATGCCGAAGCACTGAATGAAAACCGGTAGCCATCACTGACTGAAGCCATTTGTTAGTGCGTTTTATTTCGCTGAAAGAAACGCATCCTTTATGATTGATCACATATATAACGTCACAAAATAAATGTAATATTACAAATTACTTCAGCACAATCTGATGCGAATACACAAGTGAACTAAGTTACATGCGCAAGTCAGAATGCGTGACTCGTGTTGTGCACGCGCTCTTCCTGGATCAATGCAATGAAACACACGGCAAATAAACCCAAATAATTAACAGTCACAATGTTTTATTAGGCTACAATAGTGTTCTCATTAATGTGGTGTAATATGAAAGTCCCAATCATAGTCATTATTAGTGCTGTTGGAGCTGCTGAAGCTGATCACCGCCACGCTTTTACTACCTCACCTCTAACGTTAATTATTAACCAAATGCATCCTTATGAGATAAATCAGCTAAAGATAGGCCTGCACAAAATAAACACAATATTACAACTTACATTTGCACAAAACAAAAGGCTGCGAATGCACATGCAAACTTGCAGTCATGATGAAGGAGTAACTCCAGCAGTAAAATGGTCCCAAATAGAACTCGGGCACACTCGCATCATTTTTCCTCCCGTTTCCTCACGCACGCGCATGACCCTGCTTAATCGATGATCGATAAGTCTTATCGATCAAATGTCTTATCGACAATTAATCGATCATCGATTAATCGTTGACATCCCTAGCCACAACACAACGGAATCGCCACAACACAACGGAATCGCCACAACACAACAGAATCGCCACACAACGGAATCGCCACAACACAACGGAATCGCCACAACACAACAGAATCGCCACAACACAACGGAATCGCCACAACACAACGGAATCGCCACAACACAACGGAATCGCCACAACACAACGGAATCGCCACAACACAACGGAATCGCCACAACACAACGGAATCACCACAACACAACGGAATCGCCACAACACAACAGAATCGCCACAACACAACGGAATCACCACAACACAATGGAATCGCTACAGCCCAACGAAATCGCCACAACACAATGGAATCGCCACAACACAACGGAATTGCCACAACACAACGGAATCGCCACAACACAACAGAATCGCCACAACACAACGGAATTGCCACAACACAACAGAATCGCCACAACACAACGGAATCGCCACAACACAACGGAATCGCCACAACACAACGGAATCGCCACAACACAACGGAATCACCACAACACAACGGAATCGCCACAACACAACGGAATCACCACAACACAACAGAATCACCACAACACAACGGAATCGCCACAACACAACGGAATCGCCACAACACAACGGAATCACCACAACACAACAGAATCGCCACAACATAACGGAATCGCCAAAACACAACGGAATCGCCACAAAACATCATAATCGCCACAACACAAAAGAATCGCCACAACATAACGGAATCACCACAACACAACGGAATCGCCACAACATAACAGAATCGCCACAACGAAATCGCCACAAAACATCATAATCGCCACAACACAACTGAATCGCCACAACATAACGGAATCGCAACAACATAACGGAATCGCCACAACATAACGGAATCGCCACAACACAACAGAATCGCCACAACACAACGGAATCGCCACAACACAACGGAATCGCCACAACACAACGGAATCGCCACAACACAACGGAATCACCACAACACAACAGAATCGCCACAACACAACGGAATCACCACAACACAACAGAATCGCCACAACACAACGGAATCACCACAACACAACGGAATCACCACAACACAACGGAATCGCCACAACACAACAGAATCGCCACAACACAACGGAATCACCACAACACAACGGAATCACCACAACACAACGGAATCGCCACAACACAACAGAATCACCACAACACAACGGAATCACCACAACACAACGGAATCGCCACAACACAACAGAATCACCACAACACAACGGAATCACCACAACACAACGGAATCACCACAACACAACAGAATCACCACAACACAACAGAATCACCACAACACAACGGAATCACCACAACACAACGGAATCGCCACAACACAACAGAATCGCCACAACACAACGGAATCGCCACAACATAATGGAATCGCCACAACACAACGGAATCGCCACAACATAACGGAATCGCCACAACACAACGGAATCGCCACAACATAACGGAATCGCCACAAAACATCATAATCGCTAAAAACATAACGGAATCGCCACAACATAACGGAATCGCCACAACACAACAGAATCGCCACAACGGAATCGCCACAACATAACTGAATCGCCACAACATAACGAAATCGCCACAAAACAACGGATTTGCCACAACATAACGGAATCGCCACAACACAACGGAATCGCCACAACACAACGGAATCACCACAACAAAATCGCCACAACGGAATCGCCAAAAAACATCATAATCGCCACAACATAACGGAATTGCCACAACATAACGGAATCGCCACAAAACAACGGAATCGCCAAAAAACATCATAATCGCCACAACATAACGGAATTGCCACAACATAACGGAATCGCCACAAAACAACGGAATCGCCACAACACATCATAATCGCCAAAACATAACGGAATCGCCACAACATAACGGAATCGCCACAACACAATGGAATCGCCACAACGGAATCGCCACAAAACATCATAATCGCCAAAACATAACGGAATCGCCACAACACAACAGAATCGCCACAACGGAATCGCCACAAAACATCATAATCGCCACAACATAACTGAATCGCCACAACATAACGAAATCGCCACAAAACAACGGAATCGCCACAACATAACGGAATCGCCACAACACAACGGAATCGCCACAACACAACGGAATCACCACAACAAAATCGCCACAACGGAATCGCCAAAAAACATCATAATCGCCACAACATAACGGAATTGCCACAACATAACGGAATCGCCACAAAACAACGGAATCGCCACAACATAATGGAATCACCACAACACAATGGAATCGCCACAACAGAATCGCCACAACGGAATCGCCACAAAACATCATAATCGCCAAAACATAACGGAATCGCCACAACATAACGGAATCGCCACAACACAATGGAATCGCCACAACGGAATCGCCACAAAACATCATAATCGCCAAAACATAATGGAATCGCCACAACACAACAGAATCGCCACAACGGAATCGCCACAAAACATCATAATCGCCACAACATAACTGAATCGCCACAACATAACGAAATCGCCACAAAACAACGGAATCGCCACAACATAACGGAATCGCCACAACACAACGGAATCGCCACAACACAACGGAATCACCACAACAAAATCGCCACAACGGAATCGCCACAAAACATCATAATCGCCAAAACATAACGGAATCGCCACAACACAACGGAATCACCACAACAAAATCGCCACAACGGAATCGCCAAAAAACATCATAATCGCCACAACATAACGGAATTGCCACAACATAACGGAATCGCCACAAAACAACGGAATCGCCACAACATAACGGAATCACCACAACACAATGGAATCGCCACAACAGAATCGCCACAACGGAATCGCCACAAAACATCATAATCGCCAAAACATAACGGAATCACCACAACACAATGGAATCGCCACAACAGAATCGCCACAACGGAATCGCCACAAAACATCATAATCGCCAAAACATAACGGAATCGCCACAACATAACGGAATCGCCACAACACAATGGAATCGCCACAACGGAATCGCCACAAAACATCATAATCGCCAAAACATAACGGAATCGCCACAACACAACAGAATCGCCACAACGGAATCGCCACAAAACATCATAATCGCCACAACATAACTGAATCGCCACAACATAACGAAATCGCCACAAAACAACGGAATCGCCACAACATAACGGAATCGCCACAACACAACGGAATCGCCACAACACAACGGAATCACCACAACAAAATCGCCACAACGGAATCGCCACAAAACATCATAATCGCCAAAACATAACGGAATCGCCACAACACAACGGAATCACCACAACAAAATCGCCACAACGGAATCGCCAAAAAACATCATAATCGCCACAACATAACGGAATTGCCACAACATAACGGAATCGCCACAAAACAACGGAATCGCCACAACATAACGGAATCACCACAACACAATGGAATCGCCACAACAGAATCGCCACAACGGAATCGCCACAAAACATCATAATCGCCAAAACATAACGGAATCACCACAACACAATGGAATCGCCACAACAGAATCGCCACAACGGAATCGCCACAAAACATCATAATCGCCAAAACATAACGGAATCGCCACAACATAACGGAATCGCCACAACACAATGGAATCGCCACAACGGAATCGCCACAAAACATCATAATCGCCAAAACATAACGGAATCGCCACAACGCAACGGAATCACCACAACGCAAACGTTATAATTTTCGTTGTGTTATGGCGATTTGGTTGTGTTGTGATCTATCTATCTATCTATCTATCTATCTATCTATCTATCTATCTATCTATCTATCTATCTATCTATCTATCTATCTATCTATCTATCTATCTATCTATCTATCTATCTATCTTTTTATCTGTCTGTCTGTCTGTCTGTCTGTCATTTAAGATAACATGACAGAGCTTGTCAGGATGTCATTCAGCACCTCAGCAGTTGAAGTAAGATTCATTAGGCATCATGAGTAGTGGAAACTGAACTTCACTGGCTGCTTAATGGATGCGAACAGGAGTCATGAGAGACACTCTTAGTCACTTATAATGCGTTATGCTGTACTATATATAGAGTCTGTGTTTAGCTCTCTCCTCAACTGGTGTGGAACTCTCACACAAAGTCATCCCGTCTGCATTCAAAATAATTCAGAAGTAAAAACATTAAAGCAATCACAGCATGGAAGCACACAGCAGGTTCCAGCTTTCTCGCTGCTTTCTTGTATTTTTCCTTTTTTGTGTAGTAATAATTTCTAAACACATCCTTACTTAAAATCTTGAATTTATTTATAATTATGCTTAAAAAAATATTACTTGAACAATTAATTTATTTTACAACAGTCAGATATTTTTTCCCACTTGTTTACACTTAAAACAAGTGAAAATACACAGGGGATAGTGTGTGTCTGATCACACAGTAATATATTCATACTACAATCAGGCTAATGGGGAAATAAGGCCACAAAGACATAATTCTTAAACTTGTGAATCTTATTAAAACAAACAACCTCATGCAAATTGCATCAGGTCTGTTGTAGTGCATTACCAGAGCCTGTATTATGCATGACCTCATGGATAATACACATGATTTTCAGTTAATACAAGCACTCTAATTCAGAAATCAAGAAGCAAAAACAGTTGAGGCTAAAATTAGAAATATTTAGTCTTTTTTGGGTCCGTTTGTTTGACAAGTGTGTCTTTTCATGTGCAGAAGGAAGTGGCAGCAGCTTGGTGGTGGTGGCAACCGCACTTGTCATAATGCAAATTAATGAAAAGTAATGTGAGAAAGTATAATGTAAATAAACTGTCATAAAAATAAAATTCTAGTCCTGGCTAAGGATGCTGAGGACAGCGTGTTGATCAAACAAATAAAAAAAATCTTTGCCACAAAAGAAAAAAAGAGAGACGCAAAAATCTTTGAAGCTGTGGTGCTGTTATGCTTCAAATACATTGAGCTATGGTGCTCACGTGGCAAAAGTTCAATTTCCACTCTTTACGGCCGAATTGCATTACCCTTCCTACCCTATTTCTTTTAATAATCTATATAAAATTAGATTATCTCTGTCTGATAAAGTGGAAAAAGTTTACAGGCAAGTTTAAGCATTAAGAACCGAACGTTTTCCACTCATCAGAAAGGATTAAGCACACTTGCGTGTTAAACCATGGCATTTACATCAACCTACATGCTTCTGCCATTTCTTATCTTCAACTGTTTCATCAGAAATAATGGCATCTGTTTCAGCACCTCTCAGGGACAGCACATGTGCAACCTTGAGACATGTCTCTGAATAGCAGCGTTTACCCTAGTCTCAGCCTCAGACGAACCAATGGCTCAATGTCTGATGCATATGGCACACTTATATGGAAACACTTCAGGAGTTTCAAAGTCGTCATCTGATAGGTTGAATTCTACAGAATGTGCGTGAGATGAGTGTGTTGCGTTCTTTAACGATCCGCCTAGAAACAAATGCCGTGACGGCAAACTCCCTCGTTGAAGAAGAACGCCGTCGTGTTTACAACTGTGACAGTGAGCTCCGTTGTTCCAGTAAACTTGAACAATGTTTATGAATGAATCATGTAAGATGCACGCCGGTCTGTTATTGCATGGACATCAACTTTACATTTTCATGCCCCTAAACATGACAACAAACTGTGATCGGTTGTGTTACATGTCAGTCAAAAGTTCTCTTTGGCGGTCCTTAAACAATGAAAGCTGCATTGGAGTCCAGACATTCTGCCGTCAGTCTGAAGGTCTGGCTATGCGTTAGTAACATTTCTCAGCTCTGTGTCTCAGAACTTTGTTTGGTCTAGTTGATGAACACCATTGCCAAAGTCAACAGAAGCGTCATGAACCAAAAACCTTGGTGTCTTTGACAGACCTCATCAGCTGACTTCCATTGCTTGGGGCAGCAGGGGAACTCAGTCATATTATGGTTTGGTGACTCTCAGGCTGCCCTCTTGGAAAAAAGACAGACTTCGACTGGATAGTTGTGGCAAGGAGCCACTGCTTGCTGGAGGACAAGAAGCAATTTTTCAGCGGTTCTGAGCACTCAGTGACTCTCTGTCCACTGTCGGGGTCTTGAAAGGTCACCACGGCTGCATGGGCATTGCGCTTTGGAACAGCCGCTGTGAATTGACTTTGATTCAGTTGGCTTGAAACAAACAAATGGCGGGCCCGGGGTGTCCAACACTAATGTCTTTCTCTTTGTTCAAATACACAGAGCAAAGACTCAACCCTCTTTCTTCTTTGGTGTGCTATAAAAATAATCATTGCTTTCTTCCGGCATTATCAATGTGACAGGTGTGTTTAGATATCTGTGTTTTTGTGTATATTCCATGGAGATTTCATAGCAGAATCTATTGAGCATAGGCCGGAGTATGGAAATGGGCCTCCATTAAAGGGGTCAAACTTTCCTTTATCTTTTAAAATAAGAGGTTGTTGTACTATGAAAAATATCCTGAGCGTTTCAGAATTCAAGACTTTCTCATTAGTCCAAAATCAGCTTTTATTAAGTTCAGAAAATGATTTTTCTTAATATATTGTCACATTATTACATCATAATGCGACAAAAGACCGCCTCTGCAGAAGAAGATCAATGGCTTCTACATCAGATGCACACATCTATTAGTAAATCTGGGAAAGACACAAACACTGAATTAAATGATGGAGATGCCTCTGAGGATTACAAGATATTTTAAAGTGCCAAGTTGTGGAAAAAACTGTCTTTGAATTGCCATAATTTTTGCAATTTTAAGGTGTTCTTTCTTTTGCTTCTGCATTTATGGGGTAAATGGATAGTAAAATGCTAAACGTTGGATTGTAAAAACCACACAAACATCATTAGTTGACCTCAGACAACAGTATAAAAAAATAAAAAGCCAGTTCATGACACCTTTAACAATAAGTTTGAATTCACCATCAGAATGAATTCACAAAAGGTGTCCATGTAAACAAGTAATGCTCTTGCCACCAATGCATAAGTCTCGCAATAAAGAATAATCAGTACAAAAAAAAATCTACAATAAAGCTCTACACTAATGGGAACAGCAGACATGTAGTCAACCATTTTTTTCCACCAAAAAAGTGGCATGTTCTCACTATTCGTTAAAACAAGTAATGGTGGTCCCATCCGCAGGTATAGTGAGAGAAGGAGCTGAAAGTATTAGTGAAGCATCAGCTGAGAGCTCCTCATGCCAGGGGTATCTTCAGTTTCCCTCTGGGGAATTAATTTAAAGGTAAAAGTTAAGCTTGTGCTGTGGAACTTGACAAGCGCACAGATGACTGACTGACACGGTAGAGTGCCGCTTGCTAGAATACCGCCAGAGGAAAGTAATGGTTAACACATAAGAAAATGCAACTAAAAATGCATCTAAAATCTCCACATCCGATAGTAGATCCTGAAGCACTGACGTCCCTCCCAGGTGTGTGAATGCACACGCAAAGGCACTGCTTGTAAACTGTCAGAGTAAAAGCGCTCAGCCACGTCCTGAGGGGCGATCCGTACTGCATGGGCCGTATTAACCCAGGTGTCTGGCCCCTGGCTCTGTGTTTCTCTCAAAGCCCTGTTAACCCTCGGCTTCACCTGTGTTCAACGACGCAAACTTCTGTATTCAGAAAAATGGAACAATGAGGAAAAATGCATTGCGGGACTGGAAATCTACAACTGATTGTATTACCAAAAGTCGGTGTTAAAAGAATGAAGCAAGATCAAATGCTAAAACAAAACCTAAATAGCTATACTATCATTCAAAATCTTGGAGTTGGTCAGATTTGAAAATGTAACAAAAATAAAAACCTTCTTTACTAAAACAGTGGTTCCCAACCACATTCCTGAGACCCCCTAACACTGCACATTTTGCATGTCTCCTCAATCAAACACACCTGATTCAGGTCATCAGCTCATTAGTAGTGACTCAAAGACCTGAAATGGGTGTGTCAGTCAAAGGAGATATGCAAAATGTGTAGTGTTAGGGGGGCTCCAGGACTGTGGTTGGGAACCACTGCACTAAAATACAGTAATAACAGTAATACTGTAAAAGATTATCAGATTAATATTATTATTGTCAAATATTTTCAGCAGCTATACTACAGTCTTCAGTGTCACATGAAAAGAGTTCTGCTTGATAACATTTAAGAGGAAATCGACACAGGATTCTTTAATGAATAAAAAAAGAACAGCATTTATTTAAACTATATATTTTTGTAACATTATAAATGAGCAATTTTACATTTATGCATTTGGCAGACGCTTTTATCCAAAGTGACTTACACTGCATTCAAGGTACACATTTTACATTATTGTCAGTTCTTGCTTTCCATGGGAATCAAACCCATGACCTTGGTGTTGGTAGCGCCATGCTCTACTGGTTGAGCTACAGGAAAGCAATCCAATGCATCTTTGCTAAATAAAAGTATTACTTTCTTTTTAAAAAAGAACTTACCGCAAACGTTTTTACTGTAGCATTATATCCAATAACACACGCAAACTAAGTGATCCAATTAAACGCAAACTTAGCTTGCGTAACACTCGCACACTAAGTCTTTCTGGTCCAGCAGAAAAGGAAACTTATTTCAGATTAACCCCTAAATTCATACCTCGGGTCTTTAGCAAACCCGGGACATCATTCACTACCCTCATCCTCATCAATCATTTTTTAAAGTTAGACATCAACCTTCTCAGTATTCCTCAATCAATCCATACAACAAAAAACTAAAAAACAAGTGTTTTTGCACTAGTTCTATGTCAAAATTGTATAGGGTCACTAACGACCCGAGGTATATATTGCTTTTGAAGATGCTGAAAAAGATAGTTTTGAGAATAATTAGTTTGGGAACACAAGGCAGATGCTGAAAGTACTGGGAAATGAGCTCTGATGAGGACAGTGATGATAAAACATCTGCTCAAACTGAACCCTTCCAAATTCCAAAAGGTAGTACAATATGCTTTATTTTATTCTTAATATCAGTAATATCAGGAGTTTTGCGACAGGCAGAGATCTGTCCAATTTAGATATAGAGCCGGGTGGCTAAAAACCCGAATATGTAAGAATCTTTGGCGAAAACAGTCATGCATTTAAGGGTTAAGTTCTTACATTTTGAAGAAAGATTACCAACCAGATGTTTGGCCATTACATAATTAAGCTAAACTGACTGCTAAACCAATGTTTAAACAGTTATCTGACAAATGCTAATAGCACGTGTGGCCTAAGTGACATCAACAGAAAAGTAATTTCAGAGGACAAGCAAGTTATTACATTTTGATTCAATTATGAAATAACAATGCACTGATGAATAGTTCACAGTAAGACCAGAAAATTACAAGTAAAAAGGGTCAGTATTGATTTCATGTTCATTTTAAAATCTGAAATCTTAATTCTTCAGTGCTGGCTATCAGCTGTAAGGCTCAGCGCTAGGGATGGCTCGATACCACAATTTTGCCTTCGGTACGGTACCACAATCTAATACCGAAGTACCGATATGAAATCGATACCACAAGGTCTGATATTAGCGCGGGTATATTGCACGCGAATGAGAACAATTATGCAAGTTTTGAGTTTATAAAGTGGGAAATTACCACAAATGTTTATTAGTAAATGAATCAGCAAAGCTTATCACATCAAATCAGTCATTTGAAAACTTTCTTGTGAGAAATAATTTCAGCAAAAATCTCTCAAAATTAGCAAATTGCTTCTGGTTTCAAAAGACATCGCACTCAGTGGCGATTTCTTTAAGACTGCAAGGGAAGCTCGGCTTCCCTTATAATGTCACAAAATTAATGGTCAAATATGTACTATTATATTAACATTGTATTGACTAAAAATGCGTTAGAAAACGTTTATCTCAAAGACGAGTTCGTTTACATATAGCAGGTCGGCTGACTCGATTTCCATCCCATACATTCCCGCAGCGTCACAGTGCATTTCCCTATTGAAGCCCAGCGCCCATTGACTTCAATGGGGCTGCTTTGAACGGTTTTTTTCAGCGCTTCGAAACTAGACGGTCATTGGATAAACGCTGCGATAATGTCCCGCCCACGGACGCTCAGCGTCTCTGGGAGTGAATGGGGAGTGGGCTGGCCCGGACTCCGAGCTTCTGCGTGTTGATTGGAGGGTCTGCATCTCCTTTTGACTGACAGCGATTCTGTACTATAAGGAATCACTGAAGCTATTCGCGCTCAGTCCCATCGCGAATTTCTCAAGTTCAGTCGAAATAAAAACTGCTGCAACCTATTTCTTTGATATTTGCTTGGCGAAATTGCTTCATTTACATCATACATTTCACACAATTATACACCACATTCCTTGTTTCAGTTTTACAGAGTTTAATATTTTTTTAGATCGTTCATTCATTCACAGGGTAAAAGACCATTTTCTTGAAAAGGAACGTAGGGCAGAATTTACTTTTAAATAAATAAGACAATTGGCCGAAAATGAGCTTCCCCTCTCTGACAGACCAGTAACTTAGCCGCCACTGATCGCACTACACTAAAGCAATCTGCATAATCCTATTCAACATTTCACGCTGGTCTCGGGATGGATAACGGAAATCATTTGAACATGCAAGTGATTTTATAGCATTTCGTAATAACAGTTACAGGAGATATGAGCTCATACGACACACACACACACACACGCCTGTCACTTAGTCACGCTCGCACATTACACATTAAGTTTCCTTAAACAGTCAAATACACAGAGTTATGTACAAATGTCCGTCTTTAGTGAGTAAGTTATTCACATAAACACAGGCGGTTGTGTCTAACGGGAATATAAATAGTGCAATAGTACGCGTGCAAATATAATGAGATCTAAATGTCATTGGTTGAAACGAACGCTGGAGATTGTGATATCCGATCTTATGTTAGGCTGTGTGTGTGCGTTGATCAGTGTTAAAAGAAAATAAATGTCTAAATGAGATGGTTTGAATGATTCACTGACCTGTCGATCTCTTAAGAAGTCTTAAAGTCAGAATAGTGACAGATATGCTTCTTGGCTAGGTTTGATGGTTCTTCATCAGTTTTATAAGCAAAGTCATTACAAATGTCACTTCTACTCCTCTCTTTATTAATTCGTTTTGGGCATCTTGAGTGAGATTCAACTGCTTTATCCATTTTGTTCGTCTATGTTGTTGTCACATTTGCCGGTTGTTTCGGGTCAGTTTGGGTAGCGCGCTGCCATCTAGCGGTGAACTTCAGAACAGCAGCATATACCGAAATGTGCCAAATCATGATATCGTACCGTTTTAAATAAAATATATACCGGTATTTTTCCAGTACCGGTATATCGCGCATCCCTACTCAGCGCAGACACCGTTAGATTAAATATCATCAACAATATATAATTACATCAGTAGCACCTCAGAAGACTTTGTTTATATCAATCCTGCGAGTCGTTTATTAGCCACCAACCACCCAGGCTAATTTATCACACAGTAATCACATTGTCCAGGTTGACATAAGGCTCAAAACAATACATTTAACCACATCGATTTGACACTGCGGTGATATACGCACAGCACTGATTCAAAAGTAACAACGCTAGTCTAGCACTTCGAATGTTGTCCTACACATTGGGAAGGAAAAGGAAGAAGATGCCCATCTGCCAAATCAAAATCCAAGTTTTTTCTACTCTGTGTTTGGCATGCATTTGAGCTCATGCTCTTCTTTCTATTTCAGTTTGGCATGCCAGTACGGTCATAAAGCACAGGGGGATAGGGCATTGAGAATCGGATGACACATCATCTTCCTAATATCCGATGGGGTTCAATTCTCTCTATTGTGTTTAGCCAAAGAAACAAACTCATTTCCCCTCCAACCACAAACAGTCTCTGTTGACAATAGGGTCAAAAGACTCAATTAACCTCCAAAGAAGAGGGGGAAATTGTACAGAAATGTATTGTGAGAGCAGAGAAAAGGAAAAACGAAGCCTGCCGATGACTGCAGTAAATTGAGCTCTGTTGATGTTCTTATTTTGAAGAGATGCTATTCAGGGCTGGAGATGGAAGAAAGAGAGTAATTGATGGGTTTTGATAAAGGATCCCAAGAAGCTCAGTGAGGCTTTCGTGAGGCGACGACCCTTTTAGAATCGCGTGGACAAAACTTTAAGCAAATCTATCTTATTCCACACATTTGCATTTTATTGCACAGGCAAACACACTCTCTGTTCACACTTTACAAATGCATAATTAGCAAGAAATAATGTCTGTCCGACGGTAATGTAACTTCCAAATGGTTTTAAGTTGATTTTATATATCATTTAAGTAATTATGTATGTGTGTGTGTGTGTGTGTGTGTGTGTGTGTGTGTGTGTGTGTGTGTGTGTGTGTGTGTGTGTGTGTGTGTGTGTGTGTGTGTGTGTGTGTACTCAATATATGAAGTGTATAGATGTTTTTTACATAAATAAATGTGTAGTTAACCCAAATATACATTAAAAAAAAAAAAAAAATTCAGTATCATATCATATACTGAGCATATATTAGAACGACTGCCTTGGGACCCCTGAAACAGATGTTTGTTCTCAGGGTTGAAGGTCAAGGTGCACACAAGAGCTTGAATCTAGGTTTAAGATAAAACTTCTGGTTTTAGTTTATAAATAAAACATCAACCCCCGAGAG
Source organism: Pseudorasbora parva (assembly GCF_024679245.1). NCBI lineage: Eukaryota > Metazoa > Chordata > Actinopteri > Cypriniformes > Gobionidae > Pseudorasbora > Pseudorasbora parva. The sequence goes on along the minus strand of NC_090193.1, from coordinate 20,681,401 downwards.
GTGTACCTGCTGCGATAGCCCAGCTGTTCTGCTCTGCTGTGTCCATCCTGGGAACTGTTTCCCAAGCTTATTTGCTCCATGCTCCTTTTGACGGTCTACATTTATATGCGCAAGCACCCTCGTAACTGCTGCACCTGCCTTTCTGATTGGAGTACAGCTTTCCTTGGGGCACATCTAGTCTTAAGAGCTGGCAGGAGACTGAGCGGCTGAAGCGAGAAGACGCCACTGTGACTACCTTTTATCCACACCCTAAAGATTCTGCTCGGAAAAGCGTTTTAGTGTCGGCGTGCCGATAAAAGGGCTGGAAAGGCTCCAAGAAACAAAAAAATAATTTTAAATTAAATTAAAAGCTGCTGGAAAATCCAGCTTAAGCTGGTTGCTGTGTTTTGGGATAATGGTAGTTGCTTCCTAGCTACAAAACAGCTACCACCCAGTGGTAACGTGGTCAGGCTGTTGTTTTGGAACATGATGGCTAGTCAAGCAATAAATTATGTGCTTGACCCTCTTCATAGCTAATAACCATCTCAAACCACCCACTGATCTTAGAATACCTTACTCTAGTTAATAACCATCTCGGACCAGTTACCATCAATCTACCAGCGAATGATCATCTCAATTACCATTTTATAACCTGTAAGGCTATCTTCAGTAATAACAATCATAGACCATCTTACATTTGTTGATAACATCTGGAATCTTTTTAAACAACCCTATGATCATTTTCAGACCAGCTAAGGGCCATCTTTGACCTGTTACCATCCGGATACCAGCTTATTATTATCTTAAGCCGCGTTTCCACTGCAGGAACTTTACCCAGGAACCAGGAACTTTGGGGTGATACTAGGTGTGTTTAGACCGCAGGAACCAGGGTCTAAATGAAGTTTCGGGTAAATATTTCCCCCTCCAAAAGGCCCTGCTCGCGAGGTAGTACTTTTTCAAAGTTCAGAAACTTTCGAGGGTGGGACTTGGATGCTGAACATGCTGATTGGTTTAGCTCACGCAGCATTTTATTTCAACCAGCATTTTTAAAAGTCTTTTGCGAGGTTCGGTCTACGTTCAGTAAATATCAGTCTTGCTCTCTTTCTGATGGCGCGCGTTCTTCTCAGCCATCTGTCCGTAACAGGTGATAATAATATACATTGTCATTTTAAATCTAGCTTTACAAGCTTTCTGAATGTCACAAAATGATTGTGATTGAAAGTCATCACATGTAAACCCCAGATCGGTTTAGATAACGTCTCATGTAAACAGTCCACTAAATCTTTCAATCGGAATGACAAAAAAAGTGTGCTTGTAAACGTGGCTAGTGTCACGCAAAAATGATTACTGTCCGTCACTGACTTGGAGGAGCAGTCGCGCGCAGTCCTACATCACCGGACTAATTTGCCTAATCTTCACGGAACTTTAGATCGCGGTGCAAACGCAGACAGTTGCAGGTCTAGGGGGAGAAAAGTTCCTGTAAAAAAAGTTCCTGGTACAAATTGTTCCAGGTAATTTTGGTGGAAACGGGGCTTTAGATCAGCTAGTGGCCATCTAGCTGATAACCCTCTATTGACCATCTTAGACCACCTTACACTAGTACATAACCATCTAAGACCAACATAGATGAGCATAATGACCATCTTAGGCCCTGTTTACACATGGTATTAAGATGCGATTTGGTAGATTGGATCCAAGGGGGAGACAGTCCCAATTACACATGGTGTTTTAATCTAGTCTTTTTTGTCCACTTTTAATCACTTCCATCCTGATTTCTTCGGGCAGGTAATTTTTCCACAACTTTTAATCTAATGGGCGAGATAAGCTTGTGCAAATTACATATGAACATGCCCAAAGATGACATAAAATCACACCGAGAATAGCAGCGTTCATTTCTGCTCTGATTGCAACACTGAACACTGTGAGTGCATGTTAGAAATCTGGAATGGAGAGAGAACATTGTGCTTTGTACGTTATTCATCTTCAAACCAAACTTCAGTCAACAAAGTTAAAGATCCCACTCGATTAGCACACTTCTCATAATGTTTACACATTATGTCTATAGGCAGTGAGTAGGCTATCACTACAAAAGTGATCCATTCAAAATGAGTTTTTGACTATCTGGAAGTGGTCGAAAGTGGACAAGCTCAAAATGTTTTAGACCCCGTTTACACCTGTATTTAAGGTTTTCCACTTGTGATCCTATCGACCAAAATGACCAAAATTAATACTAGGTGTAAACAGGGGTTAATGACCAGTTTGCAGCTTATGGCCGTTTTAGGGCAGTTAGCATCTAGTTACGAGCTACTGGTCATCTTAGATCAGCTAATGACCATTTTAGACTCTTATAGCTAATATCCCTTTTAGAGCATCTATTGACCATCTTAAGACCACCTCACTCTAGTAATAATCATCTCAGACAAGCTAATGTTAGTCCACCTTACATTAGACAATAACCATCCGAGATTAGTTTAGATGACCATCTTCAGACCAGCTAATGGCCATCCTAGAAAAGTTTCCATCTAGATACTAACTAATGATTATCTTACATCAAGAAGCGACTAGAAAAAATAATAAAAGATTAGATAATAGATTAGATCATCTGAGAACATAGACCATCTAGACCACCTTAAACTGGTAAATAACCAAAAATATCCGAGACCATCTTAGCTAATGATCACCTTAGATCAGCTAATGACTTACACCCTCTTAGACTAGCTAATAACCATCCTAGAACATCGAATTACCATCATAAACCTGCTAATGGACATCTTAGACCAGTTAGTATCCAGCTACCAGCTAATTATCAGCTAAGACTACATCTATTTAACATCATAGACTACTTTACACTAGTTAATAGCCATCCAAAACAAGCTTAGACAAGATAAAGACCTTCTTAGACTTGTTAATGACCAGTATAGATCAGCTAATTATAAGCTTAGAGCAGTTACCATCAAGCATGCATTCATTTAGAACAGCTTGAAAAGTTCTTTAGCTACCAGCTGTCTGATATACTTTGAATTGGTTGACTTTGTGTTCAGATAAATGTTATGTGGACCTCTCATTCAGTTCAATCAGGAAAACATACAGTGTTGCTAAAGGGTTAATAATCATGTCATGTCTGAAGTGAGTAACAGCAAGAGTTTTTCTCTCTCTTTGCATTTGGAGCTTGTTGAAGCCAGTCATTGGGCATTACACAAGCGGGCGGCACAGGTCTGGCAGGCGGCCAGTGAGCAGACATCTGATCAATCATGCTGTCTCATTACCCAGCATCCTTTGCTCTGGCGCAGCCTGTCGAGAGCAAGTACAGCCAGTTCGCAAGCAAAAACGGGAACAGGAATTTGTCTCCAGGTCACCTTGAATGAGATGGACATTATTAAAAAAAACACACACCTCACCATTTCTCAATGTATTTGCAGCAAGGCGTATGATTGGCCAGTATGGTTGTCCATCTCATCTGCAGAAGCAGACAGGTCTAATTTACATGGAAAGTGACTTATGGGGCTTACGTTGCCCAGAGAACACAGATGGGTTCCCGTGCACACATTTACTCTAAGTTAACCCCGTTGGGTGATAACAACGACTGTTGGAATTAATGGGGCAGAGGTAGTTGACCACTAATCCACCTCTGAGCTCAGGCCAGAGATCTGTCAGATTGCCTAGAGGGAATGCCAGCTTCTTTCAACATAGAGCTTTGGTTGTGGAGCATGCCTACACTAAAAAATATGGGTTGTTTCAAAGCAAATTTGGGTTAAATACGGACAAACCCATTTGTTGGGTTACATTTTTAAAATACATTTTTAACCCAATGGTTGGTTTTGTCCATATTTGACCCAAATTTGGGTTGAGACAACACAGCATTTTTTAAGTGTTTGTATATTTAGAAGTAGGTATATTTTACCTGATGTTTAGGTTTGTTTGTTGTACAATGCAAAGTGCCTGAGTTGAAAACACCCTTCCCATTGTGTTGGTAAGTACTCTGTGTATTCTTAAATAATTTTTACAACACCAGCAAAGATCGCTTACTCTCATCTTCTTCTTCTACTTGTTCCAGTGTGTTGAGTTGAGTTCTGTTGACAAATATGAGTCGCTCAACGTACGTCACTTACTCAATTCTAGTCAGTATATGAGTCTGATACTGCTCCATTGGGCTGTGATTATGGAGCGTGTTTCAACCGAACCAGGAAAGACCTCAATTGGAAAGAACTACAGCCTATCCGAGCAACGGAGTGTCTGCTGGTTAAAGCGACCTCAATTATGTGATATATAGACCAAGGAATGGTCTCTATTCTAACAGTGGTCTAACATTCAAAGGAAAGCCTTTGGCTTCAGTTGCAGAAGACATGGGATGACAGTTCTCAGAGGATATATTTTGAAACTATGCCAGAGAGATATGCTGCTGTAATTGCTTTCTAAAGGTGGACATACTAAAAATATAAGAGTTAAAAGTGGATAAAAACAGTACGACTCACTTCATCTGATATTTAATGCTCAGAGCAACCACCTGCATGTTTCATGTACATTATGAAATTAAATCATGTTTGGAGGCATAAAAGGGAAAAATTTTTTTTTTTTTTTTTTTAGATCTGTCAGGTGTTCTAATAATTTGGGCCACCACTGTAGATACTAAGATTCCTATAAGGTTCCTAAACACTAGAATAAGATGCTATTTTTCCAGTATGCATACAGTGCCATTCAGATGTTTATGGTGAAGCATGTCATTAAAGCTGCAGTTAATTGATCAAAATAAAGTAAAATGAGTAATACTTTGAGTTATTATTACACTTTAAAATAATATTTTAATGTTTTTCTGCCATTAGGCTACTTCATTGTCACATGATTCTTCATAAATAATTATAATATGCTGATTTGGTGGTCAAGATACATGTATCATCATTATCATCAGTGTATTATATTTTTGTGGAAACTGTGATATATGTGATACTTGAAAAAATATCATTTTTAACATTATAAAATGTCTTTACCCTAACATTTGACCAATTTTTTGCTGAATAAAAGTATTAGTTGTTATTAGCACTATTTCTTAGTGACCCCATACTTTTGAATCATAATTATCAATGATATAATATAAACGGTAAGATATTACAAAATACGATCAGATCTCTTCTCCTGGCAGGAGAAGAACCATTTAAAATTGGAGTCTTAAGCAAAAAATAAATAAAAATGGCTTACTTGATATTAAGTGTCTTGAAGCGCATGAAAGTGCATGCTTCATGAAGTGAGCGCATGAAAAGTGGCCACGTGAAAACAAATTATACCTGTTTTCCACACAAAAGCCCTTGAATATTATAAATGGGTTGTAGGGGAAAAAATAATTACCTTTTTAAGATTACGCCTGGAATTACACAAATGAGTAAGTAAGTGGAGCATTTATAAACATTATCTTTTGATTGAGTGTGATACTACCGTTAATCAAATCACAAATAATTATGCAGCATCTCGCAATACGTCACGTATGTGTCAATGTTAAAAGGGTTGTACCATTTTTCAGACTTAACCATTCCTTCAAGGAATCATTTTCTTGTTATGGTTCTCAGAAAACCCATTTCAAATAAAAATAATAATGTTTCACCAAGACTAATAATGCCATGTTTTTTATCATTTAACAAAGAGCCATTCAAAAACAAATAATGCATACTAAAAATACATATATCTGAAATGACTATTTTCCCCTAGCAAGCCAAGATAATGTGCCTTGTGCTCAACATATCTGGGAAAAATCAAAAGTTTAAAAGAACAAAAGGCAATATCAAAGGGAAAATCTATCCAGCGCAGTCAGCAGTATAAAACCATTTAAAATAAACTTCTCTAACCATGCCTTAAGATATTCATCATAAGCCTAACAAGCAATATCTTCAGTGACTTTCTTACAGTTGCCGTGATGTGCTTCATAAACAACAGTCAATGGTCTTTGAGGTCAGTGGTTCTGATATTTGATGGGAACGCTCCTATAATAATTGCTATTAAAATTGTTTGCTGTATGCTAATAGGCAGAGTATAGCGTAAGGCATAATATCCTTTGCCATCTCAAGCTTTAGCAGCCACACACACACACGCACGCACGCACGCTTGCACACACACACACACACACACACACACACACACACACACACACACACACACACACACACACACACACACACACACACACACACACACACACTTTTGTTCTTGTGACATATGGAGACATTCCATTGGTGTAGTGTTTTTTATTCTGTACAAACCATATTTTCTATCCCCCTACACTACCCCTAAATCTACCCATCACAGGAAACATTCAGCATTTTTACTTTCTAAAAAGTTTTTTCCTCATCCTGTATGATTTATACACATTTTGAAAAGTTGGGACATGGCCAATGTCCTCATATTTCACCCACTCCTTGTAATACCTATGTAATACCCATGTCATTATACACATTTGTGTCCTCACAAAAACATGCCCCCCCCCCCCCCCCCCCCCACACACACACACCCTAACTGTTTATAATGCATTAATCTCTTGCAGCAGATTTTAATCTTGAATTAAGCAGCTTCTTGTTATTTAGCGCACAAATAAATGCAAGTTAGTCTTAATATTCCAAGTAATCAGAAGAAGCAAGAAAAGGGTTGTACCGGACTGTTCCAGATATATGAGGAAACCTGCCTTGACCACTCTTATAAAAATACATTTTAGGTCTGGCTAATGAATCTCAAAAGCATAAGAAGGTGGAAGGCAGCTAATATAAATCCATACCCTGTCAATCAAATCCTGCCTGCACACATGTGCCATGAGTGAACAGGAGCGTAAATAAATGAATGAATTCAGCATGTTGGAGAATGGAAACAATATAAATGATATGAGAGCACTTGTTCATTGTATGTGTACTCATCCATGTGTGGGAATTCCTGACTGCCCTAGTGTCCATCTCTCCCTGTGGGCGTTTCCGACTGACCTCTCCCTGATCCGCTGCATACTACTGTAGCGGGTCCATTAAATCAGTGGCTACTCCAGCTCCATCTGGCATGTTAAAAGCTGAACATCCTCTACAGGGAGGCAAAGATGGAGTTTTGAGTGCACACTGTACCCGTTCTCCATCAGCACCCTGAGATCCTGTCCATGTCGATATCTTAGTTATTAATAAACCCATTAACGGTGCATATCCTGTGTCTTTTCAGCCCACCTCAACAATAAAGGGCAGCTCTTTCAAACGACTAGAAGGAGATCATCCGTAAACCCGGGCGCACCGTGCGCGAGCCCTGTCGTTTGTTGTCGGGTCATGGCCATTTGTGGGGACGTTTTTCTGCTCTGTTGAAATATTCATCCATCTGTATCGCGGGATGACAGGCAAGCGTAGTGTTTGTGTGTATGTGTGGGTATCTTTAGACGCGCATACACAGACCGTCTAACATACCCTCCGGCTTCTTTTAATGATTTCAATAACCTTTTATTAAGGACAGCAATGAATCATTGAAAACCATCCCTTTTGAAGTAGTTTGCAATTAAGGTTCCTATAAAATGATACTCTGACACCTGCGGTGTGAAAAGTGTAAGAAATTAACTAATTTGATTCAGTGTCTGCTGGATCCTAGAGCACGTACAATAAAAATATTTGGACCAGCTTTATATTAGGTGGCCTTGACTATTATGTACTAACATTTTAATTAATCATTTGATACAATGCACTTACGTTTTTACATCATTGTACTTACATTTTTTTTAATTACCTGCATGTAATTGCATCTGTAATTAATTTTTGTAGTTACATTTATAATTACACTCTTGACACTTCCCTTACACCTAACCCTGCCCTTAAACTTACCCATCCCACCACACCTGTCCCTAACTCTACCCTTAAACTGACCCATCCCACCACACCTGTCCCTAACTTTACCCTTAAACTTACCCATCCCACCACACCTGTCCCTAACTCTACCCTTAAACTTACCCATCCCACCACACCTGTCCCTAACTCTACCCTTAAACTTACCCATCCCACCACACCTGTCTCTAACTCTACCCTTAAACTTACCCATCCCACCACACCTGTCCCTAACTCTACCCTTAAACTTACCCATCCCACCACACCTGTCCCTAACTCTACCCTAAAACACACACACACACACACACACGCACGCACGCACGCACGCACGCACACACACAAACACAAACAGTTATAGACATGCATGTCTGTGTATATAAATATCTCTATCTATCTATCTATCTATCTATCTATCTATCTATCTATCTATCTATCTATCTATCTATCTATCTATCTATCTATCTATCTATCTATCTATCTATCTATCTATCTATCTATCTATCTATCTATCTATCTATCTATCTGGGGGGGGGGGGTTGAAACTATATAATTATGTGGTTTGTACAGGCCCGTTTCCATCTCTGAATAAAAAGAAGAAGAATAAAAAATATGACAAGCTATTTGAACGTCAAACTATTTCTGATAAATACTTGTGAATGCATTTCAAAATGTGACAATACCTCGCAATCTAACTATTTATTTCTTATTGTAGACTCTCACAAATGCCGTTTTATTTTTTTTTACTCTGAGATAGAATAAGATTTGTTTGAAAACTAATTCAAGATTTCATTTGTTTGAAATCTAATTTAAATCATATTTTAAAAAGCATTTCAGTCTGAATGTTCAAATCATATTTCAAGAAGTTTTTTTCTTTTTTTCCCCTGTTATTCAGGATAGTGTCGACACCGATGTGACATTCATTGAATGGTGAATGAGTGCATGAGTGAATGGTTTCAGACCGCATATGAGTGAATACCTCTGACGATTGTGCACTCTGACACAGTACACTGCTGAATGGGCATGAATTTAGGGCTCTTTTTCCACATTGATAGTGCCTCTCTCACGTGTCTTGGCATCGTGTTGATGCAAGTCATTGCTATATCAACTGATGCAGTATACTGGATGTCGATTATATTACTTGCAAAATGACGTTTGGATTGACGGTTGTGGGCAACAACAGCACAGCAGTGGCTATGATGCAATAACAGTGTCTCCTCATTTGAAGTTCTCTTCCTCATGTGATGAGCCACAGCAGCATGAGATGCATTCCAACAGCCCGAGTGTTCTTGTATGACGGAATCAAACCCTCTCAGATCATTTATAAATGAGCAGGCTGGCTGGGGTCTGCAGTGTGAGACGTGAGTTGGCGCCATAATCTCCTCTGCCTTGTCCAAAATTTTAGCCTCACGTAGGATGTTGTCTCCAAAACAAGAAAGCGGCTGTAATCTTGGGTGGAAAAACAATCCCCCATCAGCAACTGGCATTTCTTTTTTCAAATTCCATAATGTATGCAGATGAGCTGGTGGAATGGGGATCTGGGCTTCTGTGTCAATTAAAAGTGTGTTTTTTAAAGGGCATGTCCACTGAGATAAGGCATAGGGTTGGATCAATACTAAAAATTTGACTTTGCTATGATCCTGGCCTCTTGAGTTCTTAGGCAACAGCCTTAGGTGACTAATGCAATAACACTAAGGCTGTCAATGTATCCAGTAATTCAGTGTCTATCATTTGTGAATGGTTTCATAAGTGTGAACTATAAAACAACAAATCAAATGTTCGTTGTGCATTTTAATTAATTCCAACAAATTTATTGTAAATATTTAAAGTGTAATTATTCATTCAGTGAGTATAAAGTCAATACTGTAATTAATACAGTAAAAACAGTCAAACTGTATACAGTACTGTGCAATTCCTGCATACTGGTTTTCTTGACAAAATGTAAAGTAAACAAAAAAAGCTACAAAGTAAAAAAACAACAAGAATTCAATCCTTTTGTTAATTGACACATTAAAGGCGATTCAGAAATGCTTGTTATTAGTGACAATGGCCATTGGGTGAACTGCAGCCAGAAACTGGTAAACTAACTAATGCACAAGATAAACTATATAACGGGCCCGATATACTCACGGTAAATATATTTTTCGTTCTTTGCTTAGAAAAGAAGCTGTAAAAAACATTTGCAACGATATCCTATCATACACCCAGCGCAATGTGACGCCCGGTGCAACACAGTTATCATTTTAATGTCCCTAAACATATTGTATAGCAAATGCACTCGCACACATCTGTTCGCCCATGGGTGTGCTGGTCTGAAAACATGGTGTGTTTAGGCGCATTGTTGGTGAGCTGCTATTTTGAGGCAACTGAAATCGACTGTGCCATTAACCAACAAAAACTTGGTCTAAAGTCAATAGTGCAGTATTTTTTGTGTTATTTAAAGGGCGCGTTAGTAATATGCGCCTATAGGCGGGTACACCACGGGCATACACTCTGCCTATTACACACACAGGGATGCGCAGAAGCACACAAACATGTTTAGATTTTAACAATAAAAGGATTCCTCTCTGGAGAAGCGTTCAGTCTTTCCGCTAGTAAATTCCACCATGTAAATAGCGAATCCACCAAAGTGCAAGTGCAACTGGCTAAAGGGAATGGGAAATGAGACTTTGATTGGTTTATTGTACATCACGCCCAAAACAGACCTGTTTCTCATTAAGAGACTAAGCATAACCCTTTTGGACCATGTGCCTGACACGCCAACTGTTTTTTTCGTTCGTTAAACTAGCAGAAGTGGATTCGGACACGCCCTAAGTGCATCTGCACCATACGCTTCAGACCATCTGCTCATATTGTTAAAATAGGGCCCATAATGTTAATAAAAAACCTGAAGCCATGGATGTTTGTTGGAATTCATGCTGAGAGCGACGTTTAGAAGAATATGTAAATATGTGCTGCTTGCTTTCCTCTCGATAACAAAATAAACACACAAAATGACAGCGGTGAGAAAACAGCAGTTAAGAAAGCATCTGATCATACCAATGTGGTTATGTTTGCACAAACTCTCCAATTCACTGCCATCATATAAGCAGAAGAGGTAATAATTTGATAATAAAGTATATTTGAGACTATGAATTATATATTTACATTTTGTATTACAATACAGTACAGAATAGCTCTTTCTGCATTATCCTGTACATTGTACATGCATTTGTTTCAAGTGTCATAGAATGAAAAAGAGTCTTTCGGGATTGTGTGTAACAGTCACATTCTTTGGATTTTCTCTTTAAAACCTTCCAGAGTTCATCCTAAAAATCAGTCTACAGGCTTTCATGAATCTAGATTCACGAGTTTGTGTGCCCATATAATCTTAGTGAAAGTGGTAAACAGATTTGGCTTGCTGTCTGCTATAGAGGGGCTCGGAGAGGATATTCTACCCGAGCTCCGATTGCCCCCCTATAACAGGCAAATTGAATGAATAAAATAATGAATGAATGAATGAGTCATTTATATAGCGCTTTCATATGTACTACTGTACACCCAAAGCGCTTTACACTCATGTCAGGGATCTCTCCTCAACCACCACCAATGTGGTGTACAAAAGGAGGAGCAGGGGAGGAGGAGGGATGCTTCAGGAACCAAAAAGGGGAAGAGGTAAGCTGCTGGTTTTATACCTTGGTATTAATTGAAAGATTAGATGGGCGTACTCCTCCCGAAATTACGTTTATTAACTTCACTTCACGAGTTTGTGTGCCCATATAATCTTAGTGAAAGTGGTAAACAGATTTGGCTTGCTGTCTGCTATAGAGGGGCTCGGAGAGGATATTCTACCCGAGCTCCGATTGCCCCCCAAAAACATAATGCAGAAATAGACAGCAAGCAAGAATCATGGAAATTTGAACAGCTCATGATTACGGGAGGAGTCTGCATAATTATTCCAGAAGACCCCCCAAAATTGTTAAATAGACTGAATGGAAGATGGCACTGTAGCAGTACTGAGGTAGGTAACTGCTGTGGCAGTTTATGAAATAGGTGAGGGGTTGCAGCAGCATCAAGCAGAGCACTGCAGCAACATTCTCGAATTGGCGAGGCGCTGCAGCAGCATCAAGCAAAGCACTGCAGCAACATTCTCGAATTGACGGGGCATTGCAGCAGCATCAAGCAAAGCGCTGCAGCAACATTCTCTAATTGACGGGGCACTGCAGCAGCATCAAGCAAAGCGCTGCAGCAACATTCTCAAATTGGCGGGGCACTGCAGCAGCAGTCTCAAAAATGGTGGGGCACTGCAGCAGCTTTCCCAAATTGGCAGGGCACTGCAGCGGCAGTCTCAAAATGGCGGGGCACTGCAGCAGCATCGAGCAAAGCACTGTGACAGCATTCTCAAACTGGCGGGGCACTGCAGCTGCATTCTCAAAATGGCGGGGCACTGCAGCAGCATCGAGCAAAGCACTGTGACAGCATTCTCAAACTGGCGGGGCACTGCAGCAGCTTCAAGCAAAGCACTGCAGCAGCATCGAGCAAAGCACTGTGACAGCATTCTCAAACTGGCGGGGCACTGCAGCAGCTTCAAGCAAAGCACTGCAGCAGCATTCTCAAACTGGCGGGGAACTGCAGCAGCCTCCAGCATCCTCAAATTGGTGGGGCACTGCAGCAGCTTCAAGCAAAGCACTGCAGCAGCATTCTCAAACTGGCGGGGAACTGCAGCAGCCTCCAGCATTCTTAAATTGGCGGGGTACTGGGGCGGCAGTCTCAAAATGGTGTGGCACTGCAGCGGCAGTCTCAAAATGTCGGTGCAATGCAGCAGCATTGAGCAAAACACTGCAGCGGCAGTCTCAAGATGGCAGGGCACTGCAGCGGCAGTCTCAAGATGGCAGGGCACTGCAGCGGCAGTCTCAAGATGGCAGGGCACTGCAGCGGCAGTCTCAAGATGGCAGGGCACTGCAGCGGCAGTCTCAAGATGGCAGGGCACTGCAGCGGCAGTCTCAAGATGGCAGGGCACTGCAGCGGCAGTCTCAAGATGGCAGGGCACTGCAGCGGCAGTCTCAAGATGGCAGGGCACTGCAGCGGCAGTCTCAAGATGGCAGGGCACTGCAGCGGCAGTCTCAAGATGGCAGGGCACTGCAGCGGCAGTCTCAAGATGGCAGGGCACTGCAGCGGCAGTCTCGAATTGGCGGGGCACTGCAGCGGCAGTCTCGAATTGGCGGGGCACTGCAGCGGCAGTCTCAAATTGGCGGGGCACTGCAGCGGCAGTCTCAAAATGGCATGGCACTGCTGCGGCAGTCTCAAATTGGCAGGGCACTGTAGCAGCGGTCTCAAATTAGCTGGGCACTGCAGCAGCAGTATCAAGCAAAGCATGGCAATGGCAGTCACAAATAACGAAGCACTGCAGTGGCAGTATGAAATTGAGAAGCACTACAACGGCTGCATCAAATTGGAGGAGCACTACAGTGGCAATATTAAATTGTGGAGCACTGGGCACTGCAGCGGCAGAATCAAGCAAAGGATTGCAGCGGAAGTCACGAATTAGCGAAGTACTGCAGTAGCAGCATCAAATAGGAGAAGCACTGCAGCATAAAATTGGCGCAGCACTGCAGTGGCAGAATCAAATTGCGGAGCACTGCGGCATCGAACTGCGAAGCACTGCAGCGGCTGCATCAAATGGTGGAGCACTGCAGTGGCAGTATCAAATTGTGGAGCACTGGAGGGGCAGTATCAAAAATCGAGGAGCAGTGCAGCGGCAGCATAAAATTGGAGGAGCATTGCAGCGGTGGTATCGAATTGCGGCTCACTGCAGCATCGAAAAGGAGGAGCACTGGAGTGGCAGCATCAAATAGGAGTGGCACAGCAGAGGCAGCATTAAATAGGAGGAACACTGCAGCGGCAGTATTAAATAGAAGGTGCACTGCAGTGGCAGTATTAAATAGGAGGTGCACTGCAGTGGCAGCATTAAACTGGAGGAGAACTGCAGCATCAAATTGGTGGAGCACTGCAGCAGCGTCAAATTGCGGAACATCGCAGCAGCAGCATTAAAAGGAGGAGCCCTGGAGTGGCAGCATGAAACTGGAGGAGCACTGTAGCGGCAGCATCAAATAGAAGGAGCACTGCAGCGACAGTGTCAAAAGGGAGGAGCACTGTAGCATCAAAATAGGAGGAACACTGCAGCGGCAGCATCAAATAGGAGGAGAACTGCAGTGGCAGAAACAAACAGCAGGAAAACTGCAGCATCAATATAAGAGGAGAACTGCATTGCAGTGTAAAAGTGGCGGAGCACTGCAGCGGCAGTATCAAAATGGCGGAGCACTTTAGCATCAAAATAGGAGGAACACTGCAGCGGCAGCATAAAATAGGAGGAGAACTGAAGTGGCAGAATCAAATAGGAGGAGAACTGCAGTGGCAGTATTAAACTGGAGGAGCACTGCAGCAGCAGCATTAAAAGGGGGGAGCCCTGCAAGTGGCAGCATTAAACTGGAAGAGCACTACAGCGGCAGCATCAAATAAGAGGAGCACTGCAGCGGCAGTGTCAAAGTGGCGGAGCACTGTAGCATCAAAATAGGAGGAGCACTGCAGCGGCTGCATCAAACTGGAGGAGCAACGCAGCGGCAGCATCAAATAGGAGGAGCACTGCAACAGCGGCAAAATGACAGATCACTGCAGTGGCAGCATTAAATAGTAGGGGCACTGCAGTGGCAGCATCAAAGTGGAGGAGCACTGCAGTGGCAGCATCAAAATTACGGAGCACTGCAGTGGCAGGATAAAATAGTAGGAGCACTGCAGTGGCAGCATTAAATAGTAAGGGCACTGCAGTGGCAGCATTAAACTGGAGGAGCACTGTAGCATCAAAATAGGAGGAGCACTGCAGAGGCAGCATCAAATAGGAGGAGAACTGCAGTGGCAGTATCAAATAGGAGGAGCACTGCAGCAGCAGCAGCATTAAACTGGAGGAGCAATGCAGCGGCAGCATCAAATAGGAGGAGCACTGCATCGGCAGCGTCAAAATTGACGGATCACTGCAGTGGCAGCATTAAATAGTAGGGGCACTGCAGTGGCAGCATCAAATTAGAGGAGCACTGCAGAGGCAGCATTAAATAGTAGGAGCACTGCAGTGGCAGCATCAAAATGACGGAGCACTGCAGTGGCAGCATTAAATAATAATAATGGGCACTGCAGTGGCAGCATTAAACTGGAGGAGCACTGTAGTGGCAAGCGAAGCCCTGGAGCATCAAGCAGGGACTGTGGCATTAAGTGAAGGACTACAATGGTGATATCTAGTAAATCCAAATACTGCAGCAGCAGTACCAAATTGGCAGAGCACTGCAGCGTCAAGCGAAGATGGCTTGTTTGATGAGGCTGAGGTCCTGAACAAAGTAAAATCGAAAGGCCTCTGAGGACCACCAACCCAATAGTTTAATTGATGGTGTGGCAGTCTTTTTTGGCCTGCGGTGGTGTCTGCTCCATTGCGAAAGAAGTGAGGTGAATATAAGTAAGCCTAATTACCAGAGTGGGTGGGGATCTGCTGAAGCTTTTTAATGAACTTCACTGCCTGGTGACAGGAAGGTTGTTCTCATCAGAAAACAGCGGGTCGAGAAGTGAGGAGATCAGCACCTCCCTGTGGCAAGGGAGAAGGAAAGATATTGATATTGCTGGATGGGTGTCGGGAGATTGAAGATAGGAATAAAAAGGCAGTTTTTTAAATTGATCCGTTTATTGCTTTTGATGAGGAAACGGATGGTGTTCTTGTTTAAAACTTAGAGATCATAGATGGTCGGATGGATGGTTGTAGATTAGAAATTTAAAGCAGCCGAGATAGACTTTGATTGTACTAGATTGGGTGGACATCTCGTATGACATCAAAAATTGAAAAAGAGGGAGAATTTTGGAAAACAAGTTGGTTGTAGGAATTATTTGAAAAAGCTCTCCAAGTTGTCCAGTAGGATTGCAATGCTGGGGTTGGAACGGTGTCCACCTTCGGGCTAACGCAGAATAGCAGAATAGCTATTACTGATCACCACAGCAACGACCAAAAGCGTACACTCCGGGATCATATCTACGTCTCTCATCCGGATTTGCGCCTTCAGGCGGGTATGTTACATAGTAATCTTAACTATCAGAATCCAGTGTTCTGTATATTGCGTACGTGAGTTTTTGTTGTAGATGGCTATTGCTGCGCGTTTAGCTACAATACAAAACCAACCCATTGGGCCACTGAATCTGCATTAACGACAACAGCTGGGGCAACAGCCTTAGTCCTAATGGGTTGTAGCTATCTTAGCTATCAAAATCCAGTGTTCGGCACTGTGAGGACGTGAGTTTTTGTTGTAGATGTCTGTCTTTAAAAAAAAAAAAAAAAAAAAAAATTGTGTATTGTGCTAATTAATTGAGATTTCTTACAGCTCTTACAGGTTTTTGGCCTTGTCTGTTCCGTTGCTTCTATTACTCTCCCCTTTTTTGTAAGTCGCTTTGGATAAAAGCGTCTGCTAAATGATTAAATGTAAAATGTAAATGTAACGCTCTTAATATTTATGCCAAAATCTGGGAAATATAGAAATTAAGATAAAAACTCCACTCTTCTCCTGAAAAGTCTGCTGGTTCCTCAGTGACAACTTTTATAGCGTCAAACAACTAACTAAGCTAAACTTATTTAAAACAAATACTTGAAAATCATAGTGATAAAACTGCCTTAAAGGACAGGAAACATCTTGGAAAATATAAAGTGTAATTTGATTGTTTAGTTCAACTCGTATCCATTAGAAACCATGGAGGGGCGGGGCTTATGAGCTATACTGGGACCAACCACCTGGGGTGATTGAGGCGCGGAGGCTTGGTGGAGACAGGTGATGGATCCATAGCAATGATGTAGTAGGAACTGTAAGAGCAATGCAGCTGAGAAGGAGGCAATAAACTGTAGAGGAAGCAGAAGCTGGATGGAATAAGGTTGGAGAATAGAAAGCTTGGGGAGCAACCCCATGCTTGGATCGGCTCCAATGGCGGCGGAGAAAAGAAAAGAGAGGGAGGGGCATGACCATCTGCGGAGGCAGCCTCACGCTTTGGGTCTGCACCTATAGCAGAGGAGAAATTAAGGCAGAGAAGAAATTAAAGGGGGGGGGGGGAGGGCAGGACCGTTTGCGGAGGCAGCCTCACGCTTTGGGGTCTGCACCTATAGCAGAGGAGAAATTAAAGGGGGGGGGGGCAGGACCGTTTGCGGAGGCAGCCTCACGCTTTGGGTCTGCACCTATAGCAGAGGAGAAATTAAGGGGGGGGGGCAGGACCGTTTGCGGAGGCAGCCTCACGCTTTGGGTCTGCACCTATAGCAGAGAAGAAATTAAAGGGGGGGGCAGGACCGTTTGCGGAGGCAGCCTCACGCTTTGGGTCTGCACCTATAGCAGAGAAGAAATTAAAGGGGGGGGGGGGGGGGCAGGACCGTTTGCGGAGGCAGCCTCACGCTTTGGGCCTGCTCCAATAGCAGAGGAAAAATGTATTATATAGCTTTTCTTGATTTAACAGAGAATAAAAGCCAGAAAGCACAGAAATAAAGGAAGCGTGGAAAGAAGAACAGAAGAAGCTATACTTACCTGTGGGAGGGTGAAAGGTAACAGTCGAAGAGGCCGTGGAACTATTGCGAGCAGACGCGGAACTAATGTCTGCGGCCGCGATAGTGCCGGCCGAATTAAGGGGCGGACGTGAAAGCGTCGGCAGCTGCGGCTGCCGGCTGAACTGAAACTGAAACGGACCGTATGGATCGTGCAGTTGTTTGTGTTGTTGTTTGCGTGTTGCTGCGAGAACGCTGAATGCGGCGTGAGAGTGAGAGTTTTTGGTGAAAACACACGAGCAGATCGTGAAGTTGCGCTTTGAATTCCTCTGGGTGAAATGGAAAACCCGCGCTGGATAACGCTTGCCTGAGCGCGTCGACGGACTCCTCAGCAGGAGGTACGAGGCTTAACGTTACTGCTGAAGAGGATGATGTTGATGATGATGAAGACCTCGATGCATCGCGATGAGGATCGACGGAGCCCCGTTATGATTCTAGATGGAAGAAGAGAGAGGTTTTCTTGAGCGAGGTGTTATATGGAGCGGAGAGACCGGCGGTCTGGAGATCAACAGGTGAAATGAGCAGCGCAGCCAGTCAAGCAGAGTTGGGCAGGCCAAATGCTTCAGGAACCAAAAAGGGGAAGAGGTAAGCTGCTGGTTTTATACCTTGGTATTAATTGAAAGATTAGATGGGCGTACTCCTCCCGAAATT
This sequence comes from Pseudorasbora parva, assembly GCF_024679245.1. Classification (NCBI taxonomy): domain Eukaryota; kingdom Metazoa; phylum Chordata; class Actinopteri; order Cypriniformes; family Gobionidae; genus Pseudorasbora; species Pseudorasbora parva. The sequence continues at coordinate 20,663,368 of NC_090193.1, read as the reverse complement.
ACGTTTATTAACTTCACAAGTAGATTTATTACAAGAAACTCTAGAAACAGATTTATTAACATATTAATGTGAATGTTAAGTTAGAGAGAGAGAGAGAGAGAGAGAGAGAGAGAGAGAGAGAGAGAGAGAGAGAGAGAGAGAGAGAGAGAGAGAGAGAGAAAGAGAGAGACTGTTCACTGTCCACTTTGGGGTCGCTAAAATATTTTTTTTAAGAATTTAATTATTATTCAGCAGAGATTAAACTGATCAAAAGTGACAGTAAAGAAATTAATAATGTTACAAAATATTCAAACTACATACTATTCTTTTGAACTTTACATTAAACGAATAATCCTGTATAAAATGTCATGGTTTTAACAAAGCTATAAACAAGTCTTTCAACCTTGATAATAATAAGACACATTCCTGTGCACAAAATCAGCATATTTTAATGATTTGTAAAAGATCATATGACACTGAAGAATGGAGTTATGGATGCTGAAATTTCAGTTTTTCCATCACAGAAATAAATTACAGAAAATATATACAGTATATAAACAGTTTATAATAATTATTCACAACAATACTGTGTTTTTGCAATAAAGTATGCAGTCTTGGTAAACACGAGAGACTCGTTTATATTAAAACGTAAAACATTTTACATTACTAATAACGATCAACTATTAATAGTTACATGCATCTAATCATAAACAAAGCCTTAACTCTAATCCATAGTAATAATTGCTATTACTTAGAACTAAACTGTATAATTACACTGTAACAAGGGCACAAAATGAAGTTTCCTTCATTAAAAGTTAAAATGTCCCCCCAAAAAGAACAAATTCTTACCAAACCCCTATTTTTTAACAGTGTCATTCAAACAACGTCTACTCGTATTTACAGCAAATGAATAGTACTATCTGTAAGTGGCTTCTATCAGGTGGCTTCCTCCTCTCAACCCTGTGACTGACAGGATTGACATGAGCTCTGCTGAGAGATGGAAACTCAAATTCTGTGCGGTCAGCAGGAGCGAGGGATTAGGAGTGGAGGGCTTGCTGAGGAGAGGAAAGAAAAAGTGGAGCAGATGCTTTCCTTTGAGCTTACCAGCAGTCTGCCTGGTGACCTCTGCTCACGCTTGGACAAAGTTAACATGACACTGAAGTGTCATGAAGTCTACAGGAATAAGCGAATCTGCAACTGCTGTGAACTAAAAAAGTGCTCACTACCAGCGAAGCGGCAGGATAAGCTGTTGGAGATAAGGACCGCGAGAGACCATGATTGCGATCAGAAGTGGACAGTAACTAATGTACATTTACTTGAGTACTGTACTTAAGTACACTTTTGGAGTATCTGTACTTTACTTGAGTATTATTATTTTTCTGGAAACTTATGAGGTACCTTTTACTCCACTACATTTCTATCTAGGTCGAAAGCCGTTTCTGTAGCAGCTCTGAAAGTCGGTGGATGATTTTTTCCTTCTTTAAAGGATTTTGTTGTTGTTGTTGCAGACAGTCTATCATGAATCACTCTTATATGGTCATATACATTTTGCCAACTTTTTTTGAACTCTGATCAGTTCATAGCAAAATGGAAGATGTTTTTAGGCACAAGTGTGTGCACCCATAGCCATACTTTGAAAGTTTTCTTCAGTTTAAAAAAAAATCAAGATTAGTTTAGTTGGCATAGACTTGGTGCATGTCTTATAAAATATTAAAAATATAAACGTCTGTGAGAAAGAGAAGAGTAAAGTTGGGAGAATATCAGAAGTGATTCAGTGTATTGGATCCGTGCATTCGGCCTTAAAGGGACAGCAGCTAAAGAGCTTTGTAACTTATTTACAAGTATTTAAATGAGTTTAAGTTGGTCGTATGCTAGTTTGTTGGATGGAGGATCACTGAATGGCTTAAACCATGACGACAGTGTGCATTTTTACAACAATAATAAAATAATGCATTGGCATAAAAAAGGACATTTACTTTTATACTTAAGTACTTTTGAAAACAAATACTTCTGTACTTTTACTTAAGTAAAAATCTGTTTTTACAACTTTCACTTGTAACAGAGTAATATTTGACCAGTAGTACTTTTACTTTTACTCAAGTAATAGAGTTGTGTACTTTATCTATCTCTGATTGCGATAAGATATTTAGAAAACTATTATGAAAAATTGTGTTCCAAAGTAGAAAGAAAGTTATACAGTTTTGAAACAAGACACGGGTAAATAAATGATGGAAGAGTACATTTTTTGGGGGGTGAAATATCCATTGAAGGTATATTTTTGTATATTTGTATTATATATTTTCAGTGTGTTCCTTGCCATTTCTTTGTAATTATTTTTGAAATGTACCAGCAATTTCTGAGTGAAAATTGTTCCAAAGTAAAAAAGTTTCATTGCAGGGCTATAACCACCATAGACAGTAAGGGGGACTGTAAGGGGGACTGCCCCCCCCCCCCCCACACACACACACACACACACACCACCCCCAAAATAGCCAAAATAAAAATATTTATATATAGATAGATATATATATATGAGCAGATTAGAACCCGGAACATTTGACATGGTTTGACAAAAATTATACTACCAGACCACAAGGGAAACACTTTTTGGGGACACTGAATGTGTGTCTTCGCATACTTTTGGCCATATGGTATATAACATACTGGACATCCAAATAGATATACATCATAAAATCTAAATGACTCTAATAATGAGCATCAAGGTAGGCGCGAGGACTCCCAAACTACCATTTCCTGAGACATATCAATGACAAACATGTTTTTCAAGACCATAATCATAACCATCGTCCACGGTGGGCTATTTGAACTGTATTTTATCTCTTGTTTGGTCTCAAACCACTAGATATGTTCTTCTGAAACTATCCTTGGAATCCTCATTACTTGTTAAACATCTCTGTATTATAAATGAGATACTTCTGGTGTGTGTACAGTCTGAACTAGATGCAGTTCAGGCCTGAAGAACCATACACTACAGTTTGACACTGGCCTACAGCCTGCCTGAGGCTGCCACGCATAATCTTCAACCATATTCTCACTTTCATTATTTATCAATTTAGCTCTTCCGGCTAGACACTGATCCGGGACTTTCTCCTTTTACCCTGAATCTAATCTTAGCAAGTTTGATGGAAATGACAGAACAGGTCTGGGATCAGAATTAAGTGCACAATTATGAGCAGTGTCCTAAAATCCTTGGCTGGGCAGAAATCCAGAGCTCAATATGTACAGAACGCAGCATGCAAGAGAAACAGTAAAAGAGAGAGAAAGAGAACATTTGCACCTGCCTTGGCATTGTACTCCTGTTTCTCTCTTGGCAACTTATTTTGCCCTCTTTTGTCTGGAGAGTAAATATCTTTATTTACCCCCCCCCCCCCCCTTCTCTTTGCAGAAACATTTTTGTCAGACTGAAAAGGAAGGATGTTTGTTGATTTCCTCTTGTTTTTTTCTCTATGACTAAATCTAGCGACTGTATAAACTCTTAAATGATTTGAACTATTCTGAACGCTTTAACACGCTTTGAGGACACAGAATTTGAGCATGAATTCAGGCATTAGACTGCTGATAATCCATTTGTACAAATATATTAATCTGGTCTTTGTAATTAAATGAAGTAGTAGTAGTAGAAGAAGAAGAAGAAGAAGAAGAAGAAGAAGAAGAAGAAGAAGAAGAAGAAGAAGAAAATTAGTGTCCATCTTTACATGTCCGCATGCGGAGACAAAAAAAAAAAAAAAAAAAAATCAGGCCCCAATTGGAAATTTCTGGTGATCGATCAGTTAAAAAAAATTCAGTTGAACAAACTTAATTTCTGTGAATTAAATTGCATCAATTCACAGAAATTCAATTTGGCCAGCTGAACAATTTAGATGTGATCGGTCACTAGAAAATGTTCAATTGTGGCCTGATTTTTTTTTTTTTACGTTGTTTAAATACTATGGCACTTACATGATTAAAAATAGATTTAAACTGTATTTCTTACGCTTTACGGTTTATGTCAGTTATGCCAGTTATGTCTTGGAGTGAAATTACGTTCAACCAACAAACTGCCCAATTTATGAAGTTATCAAGACAATTTCATTAAGTTACTACAACTACTACTACTACTACAAAAAAAAAAAAAATCACCTGAAGCAGACACTTGAGTCTATATTACACACAATATTAAGTGAATGTAATTATCAACATTAAAGCAAAATAATGCTTGCAACTTATAAGGTTTAATAAAAACAGTTAAATGCAACCAAGTTGTAAGAACAGGTCCTTTAATTTCTGAATTAAAATTCAATTTGATATGAAGTCAAAAATCAAACAAAAACAGGAAAAAATATAATAAAATTTTTTTTATACAAAAACCCTAATGACTTTGTGTGAATGTCAGTAAGTAAACTCAAATATCTGATCGTTTGACTTTTTTATGAGAGGGCGAGATTAGTTGTGAAAAGTGGTGAACTTGTGTACTTGAACTGTACACAAAATAAGTTTGTAACTTTTATTATTAAATTTTTTTTTTTCCTACTATGGTAGTCAATGCGGGCCAAGATCTGCTCGCTACAAACGTTATTCTAAATATCTTTCTTTGTTTACAGCATAACACAGAAAGAAAGAAAGAAAGAAAGAAAGAAAGAAAGAAAGAAAGAAAGAAAGAAAGAAAGAAAGAAAGAAAGAAAGAAAGAAAGAAAGAAAGCAAGAAAGAAAAAAAGAAAGAAAGAAAGAAAGAAAGAAAGAAAGAAAGAAAGAAAGAAAGAAAGAAAGAAAGAAAGAAAGAAAGAAAGAAAGAAAGAAAGAAAGAAAGAAAGAAAGAAAGAAAGAAAGAAAGAAAGAGGAAAAGGAAAGGTTTGGGTGAACTATCCCTTTAATCCTACCAATACCAAAAGTTAGAATATAAAACAACTTTTTCTTTATGATTTTTAAAATGTTTTCTTTATGTTAGACCCTCTTATATGCCTACTCTAGTACACGTGCCCGGTCAGCAAGAGGATCAGTCTATCAATGCCTTTTTTTCTGGAAACTCAACAGCTCAACATGTCCAAGATCAGCGTGATTGCATTGTTGCAGCGCTCTATCTTATCTGAATCTCTCACATGCTGCTGTGCATGACAAACAGAGTAGAGAGAGGAGAAGAATATCTAACCGGAGACATTCAGAAGCTCTGGTTTTGAAATATTTTAAAATACAGGCTTCAGTGAATAAATGTTTGCATATATATATATATATATATATATATATATATATATATATATATATATATATATATATATATATATATATATATATATATATATATATATATATATATATATATATATATATATAGCAGGTGCTAGTCAGTCTTTTTCACAGACTGATATATTTTAAATTTTTAGTGCTTTTCATTTTGATGATTATAATTGACAAGGAAAATCCAAAAATCAGTACCTCAGAAAATTAGAATATAACTTAAGGCCAATACAAAGGAAGGATTTTTAGAAATCTTGGTCAACTGTAAAGTATGAACATGAAAAGTGTGAGCATGTACAGCACTCATTACTTAGTTGAGGCTCCTTTTGTCAGAATTATGTGGCACTGAGTCGATCAGTCTGTGGCACTGCTCAGGTGTTATGAGAGCCCAGGTTGCTCTGATAGTGGCCTTCAGCTCTTCTTTATTGTTGAGTCTGGCATATCGCATCTTCCTCTTCACAGTACCCTATAGATTTTCTATGGGGTTAAGGTCAGGCGAGTTTGCTGGCCAACTAAGAACAGGGATAACATAGTCCTTCAACCAGGTACTGGTTGATTTGGCACTGTGTGGAGCTGCAAAGTCCTGTTGGAAAATCCTGGGAATGCGACAGCTGAAACCCATATCTTGCATATGTCTGTGCATAGTGGTTCTTGAAGCACTGACTCCAGCAGCAGTCCACTTTGCAGTCCCACATTTTTGAAAGAGTTTTGTTTCACAATCCTCTCCAGGGTGGGGTTACCCGTATTGCTTGGACACTTTTTTTTCCCACCAAATCTTTTCCTTCCCTTCGCCTCTTTATTAATATGCTTGGACACAGAGTTTTTTGCAATGACCTTTTGTGTCTTGCCCTCCTTGTGGAAGGTGTCAATGGTCGTCTTTTGGACAACTGTAAAGTCAGCAGTCTTCCCCATGATTGTGTAGCCTACAGAACTAGACTGAGAGATCATTTAAAGGCTTTTTCAGCTCTTTTGAGTTCATTAGCGGAGTGTGGCACCAGGTGTCTTTAATATTGATTTAAATTTTCTGACACACTGATTTTGGGATTTTCCTTAGTTGTCAGTTATAATCATCAAAATTAAAATAAATAAACATTTAAAATATATCAGTCTGTGAGTAATAAATTAATATAATATACAAATTCCACTTTTTGAATGGAATTAGTCAAATAAATCAACTTTTTGATTATATTCTAATTATATGATATACCAGCCCTGTATATTACATATCACTATTTGTATATATATATATATATATATATATAAATTTAACAAACTTATATACATGAATGAGTGTGTATTTATATATACATAATAATTACACAGTACACACATATGTGATGTAAACAAACTTTTATTTTGGATGTGATTAACTGCAATGACTTGTTTGACAGCATTTATACACACACTTGGTTTTGTACAAATTACACAATCAGAACTTTTGTTTGAATGCCAGTCTATATCTGAACCCTTTTTATTCTATGTGGAGCAGGCCGCCTCATGGAGGCTACCATGTTGAAATCACCAGACTATATGACTAGCCATACTCAGCTGATCTTGTAACACCATATTATCGGGTACTTTTGCTTATTGCTGAAAAAACAAACAAGCAAATTAAATCATGTTTGAATGCGAATTCTGCATTTCTACAATGGCATCGGTAACTGAAACATAGGTGTCATTATAAGTTGACTTCCAGATCGGTCAGCACTTCAGTTGTACAATGCACATCAAGTCCTAATAACCAAACTGTGTGAACAGAACAGGATTCAGCACTCAGAACACTGCCGACCGTACTTAACTTCACTGGGTATGTGGCCTTAAAATATATGAGAGATGCATGAGAAAAAGAAGTGCAAAATGAGTGAAACAATGTCTACATGTGTACACAAATCTATGTGAGCATACATTTGACTGAACATGCAAAGTATTCCTGAGGCCAAGCGTTTAATACTATGCTGGAATCTAATCACATCTTCAGAACAGGCAGCGCAGAAGCGAAGGATGCAATTGCTCTCCCGTTGACAAGCTCATCCTAGCTCGAACTAATGACATTAAAATTGACCGAATGCGGTTCACTTCCAAGTGGTATTACTGTAAGATTAGCACTGGCCAAGTTGATACAGTGTCATCTCCTCGATCTCCCTCCAATGCAAATATGAGATTAGAGAAAATGAGAGAAATACACTCCCTCTCCCTCTCTCTAACGCAGCATCTGTTTTTCCAGCTGGGTGAGCGGGAATGTATTCATGAAGTGCCATCAAACCTCCTGCAATTATTTTGCTCATTTAAAGGTCACGTTATTAGATTACAAATCTGTGCTGAGCCTCCCACTCTCTTTTCAAGGATGCTTTCACACTCGTTCGATTGCTTGGTTAGAACCTGGATTCAATACCACCCCCTGCCCCCGCAGGTTTCTTTTTACATTGTACTTTTGGGACTGCATCGCGGTACAAGTACCAGTGACACACTTATTGTTTCTTTTTGTACTGAAATTTTGGTAATGTTTTTGAAAAGAAGTAGAATATATACATATATATGCTATTCTTTTTAGATAGGAATTTTGGGTTTTCATGAGCTGTATGCCAAAATCATCAGTATTAAAACAATAAAAGACCTGAAATATTTCAGTTGGTGTGCAATGAATCTAAAATATATGAAAGTTTAATTTTTATCATTACATTATGGAAAATAATGAACTTGTATCACATATGCAAATAGTTTGAGAAGGAACTGTAGATTAGATATTGTACATCATTATATTTTGCTTTTATTGATGTAAATATTTCAATAATAAAGCAGCTGTGAGAAATGCACTATACTCTTAATAGTGAATTATGTCATCAATAGCAGGTCACTTTTATGAGGTAGGACAGTCATGCTGTCGTACGAATTGTAAACTGGAGAAAACATCTGGAGCTGACATACGTGGCAACATTTCTACAGATGGCCTAGCAGTCATTAAAACAGCTTGTGTGTCCATTGTGAACCGTTTTATTTCATATATGTATAATTTGTATATAAGAGTCAACCGGGCAAAATTCTACTTTATATGACATTCAATTTTGATGTCTGTTTGCATGCATAGTATAATGACTAAGCTCTCGACCCTTTTCTCAGCGTCTGTCTCAGTAACTGTGAAAAGCAGTGTCACCAAGTATAAAGTGCGAGGAAGTGCTGGTGCTAAATGCAGTGACGCTTCCACACATGTGCGGAAAGCTGCATAGGAGTTGTGAATATAGGGTGTCTGCACGTGTAAACTAATAAATGTTCAGACATCGGCTCCACACGTGCACCGTTTTAGTCGCACTTCTGCATTAGTCCCAGAAACTTCCTCCAGCACAACATTTAATGTGACGCGTATTCACATGGGTGGCTTATTTATTTAGGCTTCAGTGGATCACAGCCCAGATAATGGAAACCAAAATACTGGCGCCTTGCAAATTCAATAGGCAATGTAATTCCTCTCTAATGTTATGGAGATATGTTTAAAAGAAATACAATTTCACAGTTAAGCGATTTGTAAATAATGAACCGGAGAGCTTCTAGAGTTTTGTTGTCTCTCTCTTTTGCTCATTAGAGATGCGTTTTTCTGTAAAAACATCTCTGCACTGCAAAAGGTCGGTTCCCTATCAGTCGATTTTTTTCCATGTTACAATGAAAGACATCTGCTGAGCTGCAGGGAGGGCGACACCTTATATCTTCGTGAGATTCTACAAACTCCCAGTGGAGCCGGCTTCTTCCCATTTTAACCCTCCTTTCCTGAAGGAGGGAACGGAGACATTACGTCCCGCCTATCACAACCCTGTACCACCGTTCAATGGGCAGAACCCCTGTCTTGGATCCTTAGCACAAACCTGAATGAGTGCGTTGCCAGCAAGCTCATATATACGCGTATGTCAAGGTGTTACCACTTGAAGGTGATTGGGCTCCCAAGTGAGATCTCACAACGTCAGTCTTTCAACATAACGTACGGTAACATTAACCCAAGACGATTCTTAATTTTACTGGAAAAATGTTGGATTATCTACACTTTCTTTAAACAAGATAAATTTACTTAAAGGCTTAGTTCACACAAAAATGAAATTAATGTCATTAATGACTCGACCAAATGTCGTTCCACACCTGTAAGACCTCCGTTCATCTTCAGAACGCAGTTTAAGATATTTTATATTTAGTCCGAAAGTGTATCCAAGTGTATGCACACTATACTGTCCATGTCGAGAAAGGGAATAAAAACATCATCAGTAGTCCATATGTGACATCAGTTGGTTCATTAGAATCTCTTGAAGCATCGAAAATACATTTGGGTCCAAACATAACAAAAACTATGACTTTATTCAGCATTGTCTTCTCTTCCTTGTTTGGGTTTAAACCTCAAATAAAGATTTAAACAGTTATGAATCAGTGAATCGACCAATGATTCGGATCACATGCCAAACTGCCAAACTGCTGAAATCACGTGACACTAGCGATCTGAATCATACCATCAAATATCATAACATAACATGACATAACATAACATAGGTCTAATACTGTAACATTGTGTAGCATCCTGTAATTTAACATAAAAAAAAAAAAGAAACAAAATAAAAGATTTACTGTTGAACATATTATAGAAGCATGTTTTATAACCAGTGATGGTTACAGCCAACCTCTCGATCAAACACACTGTAGGCCTGTGCTATTTGATTCTCGAGTACTTAGGCATTTGACTAACATAGGTACGGAGAGATTGAATATAATAATGTCTGACTTTGGTAGACAGTCTGCACATCTGAATTTGTTATTCAGGCTTTCTGCTTTATGTTCCGGTTTCAGTGTGGAGGCTTCAAGGTCTCAGAGCAGATGAATATAAATCTGATGAATATAAAACCTACATATCTGTGTCTGAGCCATTGTAATATGCGTGGAGACTTGTAGGCATTGCTTATCATTACAATTTCTGCCTTCCCCGCTGTATCATTTACTAAGCTGATTTCCTGGCTGTGTATTGAGTTTTAACTTGATTTGATGCTCATTTATTTGACGTTTCTAGTATTCGCAGATGTTGTTGATCTCTTCTTTAAGATCTAGCAGCAAGTGTCATGAACCATTGTTCCTTTATATTTATCTATTTAATTCATTCAGCAGCCAGTTCTTTCCATCAATAGGTACAAAACATCAAATAAAATAAAAAAACACAATAAACAAAACTGACGTGAAGGGTGACAAATTCCAGCGTTGGAACTTTAATCTAAATGACTGATATTTCCATAAAATAGAGAACTTCTTAGTAAGTAAGTTATTAAGTAGCCTATTAATGGAAAGTAACCGGCTTCTTTATTCACAGCAGCTGTCCTACTTGTCACTAATGTGATTTGCGTGTTCTAAAGTTCTGAAATGACTATGTTTACCTTATGGTGTCCATGTATCCAAACGTCAACACAAGCATGTTCAATGAGTGAGTGAACCACCGAGTATATGACAGCGCATTAACACACTGACAGAGCCAGTGCTTTTGACGTGTTTCTGACACTCTATAAATAATCTTGATATTGTGCTTGTCAAGCCACAAACAAGATGTGCTCACAAATATCTTCCTGACAGTGAGCCACAGCCATGAATTCTTAAAAAGTATACAAGGACAGAACCGCACATAGGTTTGTGTCAAATTAATGTATAGACCTTATATTCAAGATATGATATGGGAACATTTGTTTATATTTCATGGTATATCATTACTTTGCCTTCTGCTAATGAGTTAATGAAGCACTGGGTCCAAAACAGCCTTTATTTGCGGTCATTCCTCTATTTTGGAATGGCAGTCTATAATGTCCTTCTTGATAAACACTCTGTAAAATTTAACACTCAAAATACTTGAGTAGGGCAAACTTAAGTTAAACAAAATAGTTCAGTTAACTGGTATGAGTATTTAGAACTTTACTTTTGAGTTCACAGCACTGACATATTTTATGTACAATGAACTGTTTCATTGTTTTGAGTTGTATGAACTTATTCTCTTTAATTTATACTAACTTAAGTTTAACTGAAACTGGGCTGGGATTTTTTTTTCTTAGCATGCTTTGCCCATGGTACTTGAAATGGAGAGTGAATGCTAAAATTAAAGTTATATAATGCATTTATTTATTTGTTTTTGTGCAAGATTAATGGTAAGGGGGATTTTGTAGTGATCAATGTTTTGTTATGCTAATTTGGAAGAGTTTTTGTTAGTGAGAACTGTTTCCATAATGTTGATGAGTGGCCCATGCTGCTTAGTTTGAGAGCAGGTATAGTTACATGTTTTAAGGTGCTGTACTCATTCAGTAAGTACTATACCATGCTATTCACATGTTAGCAAATTAGCAAGTTGGCATTTTCTGAATTAGTTTGTTATAGCTAGCTATTTCTTAACTTAAAAAATATCATTAATATTTTCTGACAACTTATTAGGGTTTACAGTAAGTAAATAACTCAAGTAAAGCCGGGCATACACTGTGCGATTTTCGTCCGATTTCGAGCCGAATTCTGACTCGTGCGACTCTTTTTTGGGTCGGGCCGATTTTCAGGTTTATCGAGCGTCGTTTGTCGTGAGGTGTTCGTGCAGTGTACAGGGGGAAACGAGAGGCGACAAACCTCTCCCGATCGGGAATCGGATGGTTGGATGAATTTCTGGCGTAAATGAAGTAAATTTGATTGGGAAGAACTCAAAATAAAAAAAGTGAATTAACTATTTAATGTCAAATGCTTTCAAAATGCATGAGTTAGCTAACTTAGAACTAACTTATGAGTTATTACTTCAAGTTAGGAGTAATTAACATGCATGAGTACTAAAAACTCAAAACTTGATGGTTCAGCTTTTTTTTTTAGACTTCGCTCAACTTAGCTCAACTTATTCAGGTTTAAGCACAATGAATTACTCAAATAAATACACTACTGTTGGCCAATACGATTTTTTAAAAAGTTTTTGAAAGAAGTCTCTTATGCTCACCAAATCTGCATTTATTTGATCGAAAATACAGTATAGTACAAACAAAAATGCAATTTAAAATAACTGTTTCTATTTGAATTTATTTTAAAGTATGATTTATTCCTGTGATGGCAAAGCTGAGTTTTTAGCATCATTACTCCAATTTTTAGTGTCACATGATCATTCAGATAACAGTTGTGCTGCTTAAAGGGATAGTTCATCCAAAAATGAAAATTCTGCCATCATTTACTCACCCTCAAGTTGTTCCAAACATGTATGATTGTCTTCTGTTGAACACAAAAGAAGATATTTTAAAGAATGTTGGTAACCAAACAGTTGATGGTCCACATTGATTTCCATAGTATGGAAAAAAAAAATACTATGGAAGTCAATGGGGACCAGAAACCAAAATTCTTCAAAATATCTTATTTTGTGTTCAACAGAACAAAGAAACTCATAGATGTTTAGAACAACATGAGGGTGAGTAAATGATGACATAATTTTAATTTTTGGGTGAATTAAAAGTGTGCTACAAACACATGCATTTAATGCAAACATCCACTAAAAATGTGTCCAATCAGCATCAAGTGAACCCAAAAACCGCATAATTACACTTCTTAAGACTAACCTAGAAGACAACCCCTTCAAGAAACCTGCTGACTACTGTCTGACTACTAACTATCTAAATCACAACCACCATCTCAAACTCTTTACGAGTTAGATGGCGGCGATGTTTTTACCACGGAGACAGAAGCAGAGGGAAATATGGGTAAAAGACAAGAAGCTGACAGCATAGGGCCAGTGAACAAGGTAAGAGGTTTCAGTGCTCTTGTGTGCCCCAAAACTGACAGTAATGAGAAGTTTGAGGCACTGTGCGATTCCATCTTTGGTAATCCGTGCTGCATATTTTGCCTTAGAGGATTATGGTTCCTGGTGTCATCTTGACATTTTTGTACCAAATTGATACTTAGACAGGGGATATTATTTTGCACGGAATAGAAAATCACCTTTTTTCAGTCTTCAAAAGAAGACCCCCTAACTGTAAGAGTTTGATTGTCAAAAGGACTTTATAAGAAATGCCTAATGTGCATTATTATGAGCACTCATCCACCTCTTAAGTGCACTACATGACTAATTCCACCGCATTTATTGTTAATTTATTTACTTCATTGTTTCAAAGACGGACCACCGAATGCAACTCCATTTCTGGGGTGATGTGAAACGGGTATTGATTTACCTCCCAAAGATCTTGTTTATCCTTCCTTTACCTCTCTGTAACTTAAAGGACCCCTGACAGGCTGCTAACGGCCACCTGGCAGAGTGGGAACAACACACATGCTCTTAATAAATGACAACATGGGGGACATCTATTAAAAGCTTACAGCTCAGTGCAGATGGCTGAAAGAAAACACATTCAGAAAGAAAGATGTAGGGAAGAGAAAGACAGTAAAAGGGCAGAGAAGAAGAGTCTGTCCTTGTTCACTGTGGAAACAACAATTTGAGAGAGGAGCCAAAGGCGTTCAAACAATAGGAGAGACCGGGGGTAGATGCCACAAGGGTTTTGTCCCCAAAAGACTCAATTACACAATTACAATTATAAAATATATATAATAACAGGGCTTGACATTAAGCCTGTTCACGTACTTGTCTTTCGGATAAGTAAATCTGTCATTCACTTGTCTGAGTAAAAAAATTGCTTGTCCGGAATTAAAAAAATAAATAAAAATGTGTGTGTGTGTGTAAATAAGTTTCTCCTGAATCAATATTCTCACCTGTGTTAAATCAGCTTTAACATATTTTAAATGTGCATATGTGTGATATTTTTACTTTTTATAAAGGCCATTTCCCCCCTAATCATATTAAATAGTATAGGCTATGCTTCAGCTTTAATTTAATATTCTTAAATTTGAACAATAAAATAAATTAGAATAAGACACTATAGGGCTGTTACCAATCAAATGAAATAATTTACACTGAAACATTACAACTGCATCAAATAATGTTATGAGACTGTTTTAAATATTTTTTGAAAATACAAAGAAGAAAAGAATGTTTAAACGTGAGTCATTATAAGTGAGTCATTGAGTCAATTCAGTGAAACGGCTGATTCATTCATAAATGAGAAAGTCCTTTATGAATAGGTTGAATCTTTGATTCATTCTAAATGTTGAATGATTCAGTTAACACTTTTGTTTGTTAACACTGTTGTTTCCAAAATTGTTTGGAACTATTTTCACAGCTGAAATAGAACAAACACATTTAATTTTGCTGCATCTAAAATGTAAGTGACTTGATGTTAATTTGTTAATGGAACTGTTGTAAGGAATTGGTGTCACATTTTAAATTTTAATAGTATTCAGGAAAACAGTACTCCTGGTTGTGTGGTGTTGTTTAACTGTATCATGTTGTTATACATTTGCTGTAAAAAAAATTGTTATGAATTTTTGCCTCAGTATGTGACTGTGTTTCTTTGTGTAAGCGGTGCTTTCGGACCTGTGCGACCGTCAACAGTGCGACCATGTTACCGTCAGTTCATTATACATTATATATTATTATCCACTATCAGTCTGTGGTGTAAAGGGCAGCGTTATCAATTAAAGAAAAAAACACTTACGCAAAACATGGTTAGGTAAAAGTGTCTGAATAATTTTGGTCCCAAATTTTTATCAATTTTACTGGTAGTCCACTCTATAAAGAATTGTTGTGTATAATATGTCACAGTATACTTTATTTTGCTATCCTCACTTATATAAATGAACTAGTGTCCTGCATCTACTAGTAAAAAATTATATCTGGTGTCTGAATAATTTTTTGGTTTGACTGTGTTTTTATTTTTATTATTTTTCAGTTTTTTTTTCTGTTTTAATTAAGCTGAAATACACCTATGGTGTTTAAATGCTAAAGTATATATAGTATATATGTTTTATATATATGTATATAATTCATTATATAACTTTTAAAAAAATATAAAGATTTACCATGGACCCCATGGACATCGCTGTCCTGAGCTTGAGACGGACGTGATAATAGCGTGTAATTTAAACCACTGCCACCTGCTGAAGGAAAAGCTGCCCATAACTGCTTGATATGTAAACCTTGCAATCCTCTGTAAGAATTCATTATAACAGAATATTATTAGCGGAAAAGGGCTAGCAAAAGATCCAGTGTGTATCTGTATTTGCACTTGTCAAACGATTACATTTCCAACGTGTTTTCGCTTCGGTGAGTAATGTAGCCAATCACAGACAAGTTTGTAGATATCTACAAAACAGTTGGCCAATCACAGGTGTTGAATTTGGAATCCTCACCCATCCGCATATAATGTTTTATTAACGGCAAATTCTCATTCAGTGACGGTGTATGCGTTCGGCTGGTCATCCAGTGCCATTAACTGCGTAATTTTCTTCGTAAAAGCTTTGGTCTTTCCACTGCTTATACCAAGGAAAGATAGGAGAGGCTGCTGACCTGTGGCTGGCTCTGAGCTCTGGCCAGCTTTAGCCGTTTTACCTTTACTACTTTCTTCAAACTGGGCATGTTCCACGTGGTGATGGAGTTAAGTGTCTAATTAGGTTTGTAGGTGTGTCCTAAGCTTCACAAATGGCATAATTAGTGTCTTCTTCGCTCCCAGTAAAACACTTCCATGCTGGAAGTGTAGTTCCATGCCAACGACATGTTTGCATGCGGCTGTGATTGCGAGCGTAGCTGTGACTCAGAATCGGAGCCACGTGTGACTTATCGGCCGATCACCGATCAGGGCCGATCATACAGAAAATCGGCCAATTCCGATCCCTGACTGATCAATCGGTCCATCTCTAAATAGTGTGAGACCTAGCCTCGGATGTGTGTATCTGTTGTCTATGTGTGAACACATATAGGACTGACACAGGGAGAAACATCCGCACATAATTCAAGCGCCACGTCTCCTGATGTCTGTTTTGAAAGTTGACAGGAGACTCTTTACTTCTTTAACTCAGAAATAATTTACGTTTTCACTTCTCCCTTTTTTTATTCTGCCTTTTAGCGAGGGGTCCATTAGGGCCAGGGGATGAGGCTCTTCTAAAAGGAAGCGCTCAATAATTCAGAAGCCATTGTTTCCTGTGATGCGCTTTGCACACTCATTGACCTTTGATCTATGTTGTTTATCCATCTGTGCTTGATGGATCTGCCCAGGGCAGATGAGGCGTTCACTGCAGAGGAATAAATCACAATTCTGTCTGTTTACATGCGAAAGGTGATGGTGCGACACACCGCCTAGCTGTCACTCAGATGATACACTCATTAGCAGAACCATCGCAACTTTATCTCCCGGGCAACACTTGTTTGTTTTCGTCTTTGGAAAGTTTGTTCGAGATGAGCGTCTCAGCAGAGATACTCCTTTTCCTTGTTTATACCCACACATGCTGCGAGCACACAAAGGTCTGAACTTATCGAAACACCCATCTACTAATCAACTGACTTTGTCCGACAGTAAGAGGCTTATTAGACTTGCTGCGTGCAGCGAAATCCACAAACCTCCAGCTTAGAGACAACAAAAAGTCACCGAGAGGGAGAGTGAGGGAGACAGAGCTGAGTATTAATATGCACAGTGTTGAGACGCACACTGGGGAAGGTATTAGCGGCTATAACAGACTGCGCTGATGTGTCTGCTTGTGAAATAACATACACCTTTAACTTCATTATCTATTGCCACAACATTGCAAACGGCTTTACGCACATATGCACACACGCACTTAGACCCAATTATGAAGGCTGGAGACATCATCCAGAACTAATTAATAGAGTCCGATTATCACTCATTAACCTCGGTGTTGCTCAGCTTATCCACTGAAACTGGGCAACCTGTGTGTGTGTGTGTTCTGCCAATGTTTGTTGTGTGTAGTGTCTACAGACTATCAACTTAAAGTTAAATATTTAAAAGCTGGTACAATCTCACTTAAAAGCAGGGAAGGTTTTGAAAACAGAACTTAAGTTGAGACGAATCAGTCCATATGGGAGTAAATGGGAAATTCTTTGCACTAAGGTCAGTAGGATCACCATACTCATCGTTCTTCAAAATGATCTCTCTGGAGGATAAAAGCTGGTCTAAGGACACGTTTACACGACAATGATGTACTAAAAACTGAAAAGCACATTTTCCGTGTACAGACGAAATGATCCCCGTTCACACTGATCCACGAAAAACAATTAAAAATGTAGTATTCTGCATGTCAGGCCAGTAGATGGCGATGTCACTTTGTAAAGATAGAATATACGTCTATAGTCTGAACATGTAATACATATGCGCATACGTCACCAGTTTCACAAATTCACGTTTTTGTAATATACACAGAGAAAATTGTGTTATTGTTTTCAAAAATGTGCACACTTTTATTTTTCAGGTCCCCAAAACGGCACCTCATGTAAATGAATGACCAAAACGCATAAAAGGTTTCCCTTTTTTAGTTGAAAACGGTGTCCTGTAAACGGCCCCTAAGTGTTCCATGAACTTAAACTGTAAAAAAAAAAAGATTATTTTTAGTCTTGTAAAATTGAGTAATCGCGATATATATATATATATATTTAAATTAAATAATTTATATTTAATGTAACATTTTTATAAATATATTTAAAAAATCTTAAATATATACATGCATGTGTGTATTTATAGATACATAATAATTATACACCGCACACAAATATCATGGTATCAAACATTTATTTTGGATGTGATTAATTGCTATTAATCGATTTGATAGCAATTAATTAGTCATAATTAATTTCAGTCTTTTTTCCCCCCAAAATTTCTAATTCAATTTAATATATAC